>NW_007732686.1:26672-30020 GCF_000696425.1 Galeopterus variegatus
AAAAAAAAAAAAAATATATATATATATATATATATATATAGCCAGGGGAATTACACTACCTGACTTCAAATTATACTACAAATCTATAGTTACCAAAACAGCTCAGTACTGGCATAAAAACAGAAACATGGACCAATGGAACAGAACAGAAAATGTAGAAATTAACACACATACTTAAAGCCAACTGATCTTTGAAGAAAGGCACCAAGAACATACATTGGTGGAAAGACAGCCTCTTCAATAAATAGTGCTGGGAAAATTGCATATCCATGTGTAGAAGAATGAAAATAGACCCCTGTCTCTCACCATATACCAAAATCAACTAGAAACAGACTGAAAACTTAAATGTAAGATCTGAAACTATAAAACTCCTAGAAGAAAACATAGGGGAAACATTTGAGGATGTAGGACTAGGCAAAGACTTTATGAACAAGACTCCAAAAGCACAGGCAACAAAAGAAAAAAAATAAACAAATGGGGTTATGTCAAACTAAAATGCTTCACAAAGGAAACAATTAACAGAGTGAAAAGGCAACCTACAGAATGAGAGAAAATGTTTGCAAACTACATACCTGACAATGAACAAATATACAGAATATACAAGGAACTCAAACAACTTAACAGTAGAGAAACAAATAATCCAATTTAAAAATGGGCAAAGGAGCTGAATAGACATATCTCAAAGGAAGACATACAAATGGCCAACATGTACATGAAAAAATGCTCAACATCACTCAGCATCAGGGAAATGCAAATCAACCACACTGAGATATCATCTCACCCCAATTAGACTGATAATTATCAAAAAGACAGATCACTTTGGGTAGTATGGACATTTTCACAATGTTAATTCTTCCAATCCAAGAGCATGGGATATCTTTGTACCTTCTTATGTCCTCTTTAATTTCCCTCAACAGTGATTTATAGTTCTTGTCATAGATATTTTTTCACATTCTTGGTTAACTTTATCCCTAGGTATTTTATTTTTTCAGTAACTATTGTTAATGGGCTAGCTTTCTTGATTTCTTTTTCTGCTCGTTCATTGTCAGAGTATAAAAATGCTACTGATTTTTGTGTGTAAATTTTGAAATCCTGCAACTTTGCTGAAATCGTTTATCAACTCTAAGAGTTTTTTTGTAGTCTTTAGGCTGTTCTATACATAGGATCATATCATCTGCAAACAGGTACAATTTGACTTCATCTTTTCCAATCGGGATGCCCTTTATTTCCTTCTCTTCCTTGATTGCTCTAGCTAGTACTTCCAATACTATGCTGAATTGGAGTGGCGAGAGTGGGCATCCTTGTCTTGTTCATATTCTTAAGGGAAAGTCTTCAACTTTTCCCCATTCAGGATGATACTGGCAGTGGGTTTGTCATATAAGTCTTCAATTATATCGAGATACTTTCCTTCCATACTTAATGTATAGAAAGTCTTTATCATGAATGGATGTTGAATTTTGTCAAATGCTTTCCATAGAAACAGACACACAGACCAATGGAACAGAATAGAGAACACAGAAATCAACCCATACACCTACAGCCATCTGATCTTTGACAAAGGCACCAAGAACACACACTGGGGAAGAGACTGCCTCTAAAATAAATGGTGCTGGGAAAATTGCATTTCCATATATAGAAGAATAAATGACCTGTACCTCTTGTGATATACCAAAATCAACTGTAAAATGGATTAAAAACTTAAATATACATCCTGAAACAATAAAACTCCTACAAGGAAACATAGGGGAAACACTTCAGGAAGTAGGATTGGGCATAGACTTTATGAATATGGCCCCCAAAAACAGGCAAACAAAGGAAAAATACACAAATGGCATTATATCAAACTAAAAAGCTTCTGCACAGAAAAAGAAATAATTAACATAGTGAAAAGACAACCAACAGAGTGGGATAAAAATTTGCAAAATATGCATCTGACAAAGGATTGATATACAGAATATACAAGGAACTCAAACAGTTTAACAGCAAAAACACAAGTAACCTAATTAAAAAATGGGAAAAGTAGCTGAATGGGCATTTCTTGAAGGAAGATATATGAATGACCAACAGACATGTGAAAAAATGTTCAACGCCACTCAGCATCAGGGAAATGCAAATCAAAACTACATTGAGATATCATCTCACTCCAGTTAGGATGGCTAATATCTACAAGACAGAATAATAAATACTAGCAAGGATGCAGAGAAAAGGGAACCCTCCTACACTGTTGGTGGGACTGTAAAATGGTGCAGCCATTATAGAAAATGGTATGGAGGTTCCTCAAACAATTTCAGATAGATCTACCATACGACCCAGCTATCCCACTGCTGGGTATAAACCCAAAGGAATGAAAATCATTATGTCAAAGGGATACCTGTACTCCCATGTTTATTGCAGCTCTATTTATGATAGCCGAGAGTTGGGACCAGCCTAAACGCCCATCATCAGATGAGTGGATAAGGAAAATGTGGTATATTTACACCATGGAATACTACTCTGTTGGAAAAGGAATGAAACACTGCCAATTGCAGCAACATAGATGAAATTAGAGAAAATTATGTAGTGAAATAAGCCAGGCACAGAAAGAGAAATACCACATATTTTCACTTATATGTGGGGGCTAAGTAAAATAAACTAATAAATATATAAATGAATAAAGGGGGGGAATATACAACAATCACAATAATTCCTTGAACTTGTTAAAATATGTGAGCAGATATGATGTTGATGGGGGCAGAAGGCAGGGAGAAGGAGGGGGAAAGGGAGGAATCGGTAAAGGGCCACAAAAATCAACTACATTGTAAAAAATAAATAAATAAAATAAGTGTTAAAAAAACAGAATAACAAATTCTGGTGAGGATGTGTAGAAAGGGGAATGCTTCTACACAGTTGGTGGCATTGTAAACAAGTACAGATATTATTATTATGGAAAACAGTATGGAGCTTTCTTAATTGTAGATAGAACTACTATATGATACAGCAATCTTGCCTCTGGGTATGTACCCAAAGGAATGGAAATCATCATGTTGAAGGGATACCTGCACTCCCATGCTCATCACAGCACTATTTACAATAGCCAAGATATGGAACCAACCTAAATGTCCACTCATGGATGACTGGATAAGGAAAACGTGGTATATATACACAGTGGAATGCTACTCAGCCATTAAAAAAAAAATGAAATTTTGTCATTCACAGCAGCATGAATGAGCTTGGAGTAAATTATGTTAAGTGAAACAAGCCAGGCAGAGAAAGAGAAACTCTGTATGTCCTCACCCATAAATGAGAGCTAAAAATAAATAAATGGAAGGAAGGAAGGAAGGAAGGAAGGAAGGAAGGAAGGAAGGAAGG
>NW_007732686.1:30339-30925 GCF_000696425.1 Galeopterus variegatus
GAAAGAAAGAAAGAAAGAAAGAAAGAAAGAAAGAAAGAAAGAAGGAAGGAAGGAAAGAAAAGAAATTTAAAGAGATCACAATATGTTGAACTTTCAGAAGACGAGAACAGAACTGTGGTTACTAGAGGTGGGAAAGGGGGAGGGGAAGTTGCATTAGGGAGAAATTGGTTACTGGACACAAAGAACAATTACACTGTGTAATGATGAACATGCTAATTATCCTGATTTGATCATCACACATTGGACACAGGTTGTGATATTCAACTCTGTACCCCACAAATATGTATACTCAATTATGGTTTAATTTAAAAAAATGTGTAGCTATATTATTTTAGGTATGACTTAATTCTATCTGCAGATTTTGAGATTTATTCATTATTCCATTACTTTTTTGTTATCCTGAAAGAACAGAGTGGCGAGCTACTTTGCTCCTCTAATTTGTTACTTCAGAGTTTCAGTGCATTGATAATGCACTAATATCTACCTAGATTATTCATTATAATAAGTTATCATCATTTAGATAAATCTATGTGCTAATCAAGAACCATTTGGCCACCTAGACCCATGCCTTTCTACTTTTACTTTT
>NW_007732686.1:31254-34023 GCF_000696425.1 Galeopterus variegatus
GAGCTACTTTGCTCCTCTAATTTGTTACTTCAGAGTTTCAGTGCATTGATAATGCACTAATGTCTACCTAGATTATTCATTATAATAAGTTATCATCATTTAGAAAAAAAAAGAATTCTATGTGCTAATCAAGAACCATTTGGCCACCTAGACCCATGCCTTTCTACTTTTACTTTTATTAGCAATTTTTCTTTCACAATATTCCTGATACCGATTTGGAATGCAACCCAACCTTACTGACTCATGATCCCCTTTTTTAAAAGGCAACTATTGCAAACTACAAAATTTCCAGTTAGTCCTACAATTAATTTTTTTCTTCACCCCTCATTCCATTGTCAGCTCTCTCATATACACCATTACCATTTGAGTAATCTTCAGAGCTTTCTCTTCCAAATTTTTCTGAGAAGGATGTAAAGATAGGTGACCTATTATAACCCTGTCTCCACACCTGAAAAGGAGCTGATCAAACACCACTCTCTGCCTGGACTGTGACTGTGACACCTGCAGGTGGAGTCAAAACATTTTTGATCATCACACAGCCAGCTGTCTCACTTCTCATCCTTTCATTAGTATTTTTCATTAAAATTCATGTGTTTTCCTCCTTTGTGTAGCACACCTGAATTTTTAATATTTTAAATGCAAACTGGATAAAACTAATAAAATGCCAAAATAAAAACTCGGATGCACAATTTTTCATGAATTTCAAATTTCCCAAAAGGCTGTTACTCAACCCCCATATGAAGAGAATGCTAATTTATTTAATCATAGGTTAGTGGCACACTGCTATAGAAATAGTTGCTTGGAAACATGAATGCTAGGATGGGGCATTTTGAGGCCCTTTATTGAACTACTGCTGAACTATAACCACTGAGCCTTAAATTGCTGAGCCGTTAAGACAATTTCCATCAGTGGCTATAGCAACATGAGAAGATCATTGAGAATACATTAATATTTACCTAGATTACTCATAGTACTACATTATCATAATTTAGAGATGAGAGCATTCTGTTAATCAATAGATATTCGGCCACCTGGACCCATGCCTTTCTACCTTTTATTCTCTGCTCTATTTGTTGCTTTTTGCTAATTTTTCATATAACATTTGCTGAGGATACAGAAGAGCATGTGTTGCAGAACAGACACATGAGTAGCCTAAATCAGTTATGCTCTATAGGAACCTTCTATCTGTGGTTCAAGAACTACCCTGTGTTCCAAAAAAACTACTACCCCAGGTGCTCCTAGAATCTGTGTCTCATTACCTTAATACTCACACTAGGACAGCCAATGTAATTTTTATTTCTAGCTTAAATACATAACTTACATATAAACTCATTAATTAGAGGAGCCATTTCTTTTTTTTTTTAATTTTTATTTTGTCAATATACAATGTATATGATTTTTATGAGAAGAGCCATTTCTTAACTAACATATCTAAAGACAGGATGTGTCAACCAGAACTGATTGTCAGAACATAATAATTTCAGTGGAAGAAGTACCTCTTAGCTGGCAAAAGATTTTTCCCACCAGTCTTAATGTTTAATTCTTTACCCCTTTCTAAGTAACGATGGCACCATCCGATGAGATTACTGTTTGCTCCAGAAAAGCGTCTTCTGTGTGTTTTTCATCCTCTCCTTTTCCAAATAGGGATTACACACATTTAACTGCTTCCTTCACCACCAGCATGCCAGAGACACATACTTTGACTGCTACTTATGGCATATATCTTGGTCTCTTGCTGAATTAATATTCATAATGGCAGAGATTTTGGGTTTTGCCTCTAATAGATCTCAAGAATATAGAACAGCACTTAGCATGTAGTAGATGCTCAACAAAATTTGTTAAATGAATGAATGATGAAAAAGACTGTACCTAACCAAAAGATCAGGACTTCAAGGTGGATACAGTACTTGGATGAGAATTTGTAGTGGCCTCTCCAATGGAAGAGATGCATGTGTGTGGAGGAAGCGTGTATTCTGAATTATCTTCCCATCATTGATCCCCACTTCTTCTTTGCTAAGAGAACTCTAATTTTGTCTGAAGCAACAAAGTGTCTAGCTAAACACACACTGTCCCAGTTTCCCTTGGAGCTGGGATTAAGATAAAAAGGCGAAGACATAACTCCTTCCTTCCAGCTTTAAACAGTACCAGAAGAAGAACTGCACAGATTTTAGCCCTGTATCACTGTGCTCCTTATTTGAAGCTGCCTAAAACCATACTTTCTGTTGTATAAAAATCTATATATATTTAACCCATATAAAATCTGAAGTTTTTTTAACTTGTACATGAATGCATTATTAAAACATAATCTGTATACTCTTCTTTCCACCTGACTTTTAGTTTTCCTTGATATACTCTAATTTGGACTCTGACCCTGGGCATCATTGACACTGCACTTGTTTCTGTCACTCATCGTCACTCTAGCATAAAACAATTTTGATCTTTACTTTTTTCTTATATTGTTTCCCAGGTGGGTTTTATTAACAACTCTAACTGGGCTTTCTACTAATCTAAATTCTCCTGTTAACCTCCTTATGGGCCACATCAATGTCGATATTCTCTAGAATTCCATCCTCAGTTTTCTCCATTTATCACTTAACTGTTACCTCTTCAAATACACTAAAAGGACTTCGAATGTCAGCTACATCTAATAACTTTTATTTATAACTTAAAAATAGTTAAGTCATCAGAAAATGAAAACTTTGCAGCCATTCAGATCAAAGAGTAAAGTATTACAGCCCTTCACATTTTCATTGTCTTTCAGTACAAAAT
>NW_007732686.1:34571-35637 GCF_000696425.1 Galeopterus variegatus
TTTATTTATAACTGAAAAATAGTTAAGTCATCAGAAAATGAAAACTTTGCAGCCATTCAGATCAAAGAGTAAAGTATTACAGCCCTTCACATTTTCATTGTCTTTCAGTACAAAATGTTTTCTAAATTTCCTTTTTATTTTGTATTTGATCTGTGAATTATTTACAAATTTGTTGTTTAATTTCCAAACATTTGTGGTTTTACTAAGTATCTTATTGACATTGACTTTTACTTAATTCTATAAGGTTAGTGAATATTCTATATATGGTTTCAATCCTTTTGAATTCCTTGATACCTGTTTTATGTCCTGGCATACAGCCTTTCTGTACAGTGTGTACTTGAAAAGAATGTCAGATACAGTGTCCTATAAATTCCACTTAAATCAAGGTGGTTAATAGTGAGGTTCATAGCTTCAAATATATTTACTAATTTTTTTTGTCTAGTTGCTTGATCAATTGCTAAGATATAGTTTTCAAAATTTTATACTATAATTCATTATTTATTTAATTTCTATATTTATACCACTGCTTTAGGCACATACACATTTAAAATTATGTCCTCCTGATGAAATGTCCATTTATCATTATGTAATGTCCTTCAGTATCTCTACTAATACATTCTGTTTTAAAGTCCACTGTATTTGATATCCATATACCCCTCCAGTCTTCTTACACTTTCTGTTTTCATTATATATCTTTTCTAACCATTTACTTTCAACCTATTTATGTCTTTATATTTAAAGTGTTTTCTTTGCAGGTATCATAGAGTTGGGTCTTGCTTTTTTATCCACTCCATCAGTCCCTACCATCCAGTGACTATTGTTGCATTTATGTCTACCATTTTATTTGTTTTTTTCCCTCCTCTATTTGCCCCCTCCTGCCTTTATTTGACTTATTTAAACACTTTAGTATTTAACTTTAGTTTATCTATTTGCTTTTATCTATATCTTTTTTTAGTTGCTGTATATATATATACTCCCATATATGTATGTATATTAAATATATATATATATATATATATTCTTTCATTGTTCACTTAGAGTTAATATTGCATTGCTTCTTGTAAAA
>NW_007732686.1:35800-47270 GCF_000696425.1 Galeopterus variegatus
TTTAAACACTTTAGTATTTAACTTTAGTTTATCTATTTGCTTTTATCTATATCTTTTTTTAGTTGCTGTATATATATATACTCCCATATATGTATGTATATTAAATATATATATATATTCTTTCATTGTTCACTTAGAGTTAATATTGCATTGCTTTGTACTCCCATATATGTATGTATATTAAATATATATATATATTCTTTCATTGTTCACTTAGAGTTAATATTGCATTGCTTTGTACTCCCATATATGTATGTATATTAAATATATATATATATTCTTTCATTGTTCACTTAGAGTTAATATTGCATTGCTTCTTGTAAAATTTAAAAACCTTGCACCAGATCAGTTTCTTACATTTCTCCACTCCTTCCTGCTGCTTTTAATGTTATGGCTGTCATATAAATTGCATCTGCATACATTGAAATCCACACCAACAATGTTATCATTTCTGTTTCAAATAATCCTACATTTTAAAAAAATAAGATAAAAATTGTTTTGTATTTACTCAGATGTTTACAATTCTGATGTACATTCTTTATTTTCAAATCCATGTTTCCCTTTGATATAATTCCCTGCAGGCTGAAAAACTTCTTTTAGCTGTTTTTATACAACGGGACTGCTGGTGAAGAATTCTCATAGTTATTCTTCATCTGAAAACATATTTATTTTGCCTTTATTTCTAAAGGATAATTTCTGTGGATAGAGAATCCAGGGTTGGCTTTTTTTGCTGTTTGTTTTAGACTTCAAAGATATTGCTTTACTCTTGTCTAGCTCCATTGATTTCTGATGTGAAATGAGCTATCATTCAAATAATAGATCCTACATCAGAAATGAAGTCAATTAAAGACATTTTCAGATAAAGTTTATATATATATTAGAAAATTGGGCTCAGAAATGCATTAACATCTGTCATAATTCCACTGATAAAGATCGAACTTTTAGGGACTTGGAATAAGTATAGCTAACCTAACCAGGAAAGAATGTGTTATGGGCTATTAAATGGCATTCAGAATTATTGGGAAGACTAAAGAAAAAGACTCCAGATTTATCTTCAAGGTGTGATTTTCATACCTATGCTGTAGAACTGGGCCACAAGGCAACTTCTGCCTCTTCTGTGATAAAGATGCTTCCATATCAATAAGCCATTGAAGAACCAGGTATTTTCAAAGGTGTAGCAAAAGTTACAGGTAAATAAATGTTTAACAATAGCTTCCACTTTTATTTTTACTCTCCCAATCTCTTGCATTTAATTAGGTAGATATAAATCACATAAAGAATCCCAGCTAAAAGGGAGCTTAGGAAATATAGCTTTAAGTTTTATGGACTCTGTACTAAAGGAAAACTGGTGGAATACAATAATGCATACCACTCAACCAGTCCATTCTTTTAGCTGCTCACATTCAGGTGCTGTTTTAGTCCGTTTTGTGTTGCTATAACAGAAATACCTGAGACTGGGTAATTTATAAAGAAAAGAGGTTTATTTGGCTTATGATTCTGGGACAGCTGCGTCTGGCATGGGTCTCAGGCTGCTTCTACTCATTGCAGAAAGTGGCAGGCAGCCGGCAGGTACAAGCAGATCACATGGCGAGAGGAAGTAAGAGAGAGAGAGAAGGTGCCAGGGTGTTTTAAGCAACGAGTTCTCCCGGGAACTAACAGAGCGAGAACTCACTCATTAATCCCCCCTCTCCCAGGGAGAGCATTAATCCATTCATGAGGGATCCACCCCCATGACTCAATCAGTTTCCAATACTGCCACATTGGAGATCAAATTTCCACATGAGTTTTGGCGGGGACAACACATCCAAACTCCATCAAGTACAAACTTTTCTCCATACTTAAAGTTACAAAACAGTAATTGCAACTACAATATGTTTCCACTCAATATTATGCAACCATTGAACATACAAATGCAAATTTCTTACTGTCTTCCAAAGAGGGAGAAAAAAAGTTCCAACAATTAGTATATGTATCCATTTCTGGGTGATTGTGATTCTTCTTCTAATTCAGTCATAAGTACCCATTGATACCATAAAATGTATGGGCATGTTATAAAGATAACCAGTGCCAACACCAGGTATAGGTTTTATGAAATATCAGGGGAAAGAAAGATACAAAATAAACAAATTAGTTAATATATACAAATACAAACATGACAACAAGGAACAAAATATAGGTAGCTATCACAATCTTAGTTGTATTGTGCTGTGTATATTGACTTGTCACCATTTAACTTTTATCATTGGTCAAGAAAGTAAGAGAAGATGCCCAAGGGGATATCTTGGATGTTGTATAATGTCTCTCCAACCTTATTTTATGGTAACCTTTTACACTGTTGATTTTCAGGATCAAACAACTAATCCAACACAGTAACCCATTCCTTTTTTTTTTTTTTCTGTTTGTCTTTTACCTCCATGCAGTAAAAGATTCAACAGAGCCAGATATTTTTAACTGACAATGCAACAGAGACATTGTTCCATCTCCTTGTGCAAGCATTGTTCCTTAAGCACTAAGACTTCTAACCAGCAGATCCCAATGTGCTGGGTTTAGTAACAAAAATTCAGTTAGAATTCATTACATGCAATAATGAAATGTGCCAGTCCTACTTTTAACTCTTATTTCCAGACTTAAGTCATCGATGCACAACCACAAAGCTCGAACATGGCAGACCCAGGAGAGAAACAAGTACAATTCCTCCTGGACCCATAGCTCTAGATAATCAAGAATGCCAAAGGCAAAAGATGAGCTTTCAGAGAACTATGCAGAAAACACAATCACTTAACAGGATGCATTCTAAACTCTCCTTTGCATTCTAAATTCTCTAAACAAAAATCTATGTTTTAATTTAAATAAAATAGCATCATTATGGAATAAGTAACAAAAGTCACTTTGATTCTTGTGAGAATATGAAGAACCATTTTACAGTAAGGAATAGAAAAGATGCGCTGAAGACTTTGGGGGGAGTTGAAATAACTAATGGGAGCTGAATCAGAGCCTTTCATCATTACTACCCACATTTTGAAGTGGAAAATTATTTCTGACACTTAAATTCTTCTGTAATGAAAGTTATTCTTCTTTCATTACAATTTTAATTTATTGTTGTTATTTTTTCTTGACTGAGTAAATCAAAGGAGACACCAAAAGAAGATACATCCGAACAATTATAACCAGAAATACACAGAATGTTCAATTAGCATCTCACGCGAGATTCTTGCTTTATTTCAATGGACATTCAGTTATTAGACATCTTTCAGAGAGTATTGATTAGTGACGAGTGTCATAGTATTTATCCACATATTGTAAATTGGGTAAGAATTACCAAAATCGTTAAGAATAATGGGAGAAGACATTTTTTGAGGGTTAGGAAACACCTTTCTGAGCCATAAAATAAGCTAATAATTCTGAATTAAATATTTGGGATAACAAATTTTCCAAAGATTTAAAAATTAAGCATTGTATTTTTATATAATTAATCAAAGAAATAACTGTAATGAAATTTAGAATATATTTTAAACTAATAATAAAAATATGGCATAGACATAGTTGTGAAATGCAGTTAAACAGTGTTTTGTTTTGTTTTTAATTGAAGCTTAATTGATTGTACATATTTTGAGGGAAATTATTGACTATCATTATTTGTGTACAATATGTAATGATCAAATCATTATTATTAGCATGTTCATTATTACAAATCATTATTATTCTTTGTGCCATTACCCAATTTCTCCCTAGCCCCCCTCTCTCTCTCCCTCTTTCCCACCTCTAGTAACCATAGATTTGTTCTCTCCTTCTGAAAGTTCAATGTATTACTGTGCTTTCTCTCTCTCTCTCTCTCTCCTCTCTCTCTCTCTTTCTCTCTCTCTCCGCCTCTCTCCCTCCCTTCCTTCCTTCCTTTCCTTCTTTCTTTCTTACATTCCTTCTTTTTTATCACCCATTTATGAGTCAGGTCTTGCGGTATTTCACTTTCTGTGCCTGGCCTATTTCATTTAACAATTTTCTCCAGGCTCATCCATGTTACTGCAAATGGCAGAATTTCATTTTTTTTTTTTTTTATGGCTGAGTACTATTCCATTGTGTCTATATACCACATTTTCCTTATCTAGTCATCCATTGATGTGTATTTAGGTTGGTTCCATATTTTGGCTGTTATAAATAGAGCTACAGTGAACATGGGAGGCCTGATATCCCTTTGACATGATAATTAACATTCCTTTGGATATATATCCATAAGTGAGATTGCTGGATCATATGGTAGTTCTATCTACAATTGTTTAAAAAACCACCATACTGTTTCCTATAATGGCTGTACTAATTTATAGCCCCACCAACTGTGTAGAAGAGTTCCCCTTTCTCCACATCCTTGCCAGCATTTGTTATTCTGTCTTTATAAAAATAGCCAGTGAAACTGTGGTGAGATGATATATCAATGTGGTTTTAATTTGCATTTCCCTAATGCTGGGTGATGCTGAGCATTTTTTCATGTGTCTGTTGGCCATTTGTATATCTTCTTTTGAAAAATGTCTATTTGGCTCTTTTTGCCATTTTTCAATTGGATTATTTGTTTTCTTACTTTGCAGTTGTTTGAGTTTCTTGTATATTCAGGATATTGTCAGATGTATACTTCGCAAAATATTATCTCTTATACTGTAGGTAGTCTTTCTGCTCTGTTGATTGTTTCCTTTGCTGTGCTTTTTAGTTTGATGTAATCCCAATGTTTATTTTTTCCCCTGTTGCCTGTGCTTTTGGGTTCTTATTCATAAACTCTTGCCCAGTCCTACTTCCTGGAGTGTTTCCCCTATGTTTTCTTTCAGTAGTTTTACTGTTTTGAGTCTTATATTAAAATCTTTAATCCATTTTGTGTTGATTTTGGTATATGACAATAGATACAGGTTTCCCAGCACCATTTATTGAAGAGGCAGTCTTTTCCCCAATATATGCTCTTGGCACCTTTACTAAAGATCAGTTGGCTATAAGTTTGTGAGCTGATTTCCAGGTTCTCCATTCTGTTCCTTTGGTCAGAGTGTCTGTTTTATGCCAGTACCATGCTTTTTTGGTTACTATAGCTTTGTAGTATAATTTGAAGTTGGGTTGGATAGTGCTATGACTCTGGCTTTATTTATTTATTTATTTATTTTGCTCAAGATAGCTTTGGCTATTCGGTGTCTTTTGCTGTTCCACATGAATGTTAGGATTGCTTTTTCTGTTTCTGTGAAGAATGTCAATAGTATTTTGATGGGAATTGCATTGAATTTGTACAAAGCTTTGGTTAGTATGGACATTTTCACAATGTTAATTCTTCTTCCAACAGCATAGAATATCTTTCCACCATTTTGTGTCCTCTTTAATTTCTTTCAGTACTGTTTTGTAGTTCTCATTGTGGAGATCTTTCACCTCTTTGGTTAAATTTATTCCTAGGTATTTATATTTTATTTTTGTTGACTATTTTAAATGCACTTGCTTTCTTGATTTCTTTTTCTGCTAGTTTGTTATTGGAGTATAAAAATACTACTGATTTTTTGCATCTTGATTTTGTATCGTGCAACATTACTGAAATTGTTTATCAGCTCTAAGAGTTTTTGCTAGAGTCCTTAGGTTTTTCTCTATACAGGATCATCTCATCTGCAAACAGGGACTGTTTGACTTCATCTTTTCCAATCTGGATGCCCTTTACTTCTTTCTCTTGCCTGATTGCTCTGACTCATACATCCAATACGATGTTAAATAGGAATGGTGAGAATGGCCATCCTTATCCTGTTCCTGTTCTTAAGGGAAAAGCTTTTCCTTATCTAGGATGATATTGACAATGGGTTTGTTGTACATGGCTTTTTCGTATTGAGATACTTTCCTTCTATACCTAACTTACTGAGAGCCTTTATCATGAAGCAATGTTGNTCTCTCTCTCTCTCTCTCTCTCTCTCTCTCTCTCTCTCTCTCTCTCCCTCCCTCCCTTCCTTCCTTTCCTTCTTTCTTTCTTACATTCCTTCTTTTTTTTAGCATCCATTTATGAGTCGGGTCTTGAGGTATTTCACTTTCTGTTCCTGGCTTATTTCACTTATCAATTTTCTCCAGGCTCATCCATGTTACTGCAAATGGCAGAATTTCATTTTTTTTTTTTTTTTATGGCTGAGTACTATTCCATTGTGTCTATATACCACATTTTCCTTATCTAGTCATCCATTGATGCGTATTTAAGTTGGTTCCATATTTTGGCTATTATAAATAGAGCTACAGTGAACATGGGAGGGCTGATATCCCTTTGACATGATAATTAACATTCCTTTGGATATATATCCATAAGTGAGATTGCTGGATCATATGGTAGTTCTATCTACAGTTGTTTAAAAAACCACCATACTGTTTCCTATAATGGCTGTACTAATTTATAGTCCCACCAACTGTGTAGAAGAGTTCCCCTTTCTCCACATCCTTGCCAGCATTTGTTATTCTGTCTTTATAAAAATAGCCAGTGAATGGGCTGGCCCGGTGGCACACTGCTACAGTGCGCCACTTGGGAGTGTGGCAGTGCTCCCGCCGAGGGTTCAGATCCCACATACAGACCGGCCGCTCACTGGCTGAG
Organism: Galeopterus variegatus; assembly: GCF_000696425.1. Taxonomy (NCBI): domain Eukaryota; kingdom Metazoa; phylum Chordata; class Mammalia; order Dermoptera; family Cynocephalidae; genus Galeopterus; species Galeopterus variegatus. Next base: position 42,378 of record NW_007732686.1, read on the forward strand.
CGAGGTGCGGGCGCGACGCCGAGGGTTGCGATCCCGTTGCCAGTCACGAAAAAAGACAAAAAGGAAAAAAAATAAATAAATAAAAATAGCCAGTGAAACTGTGGTGAGATGATATATCAATGTGGTTTTAATTTGCATTTCCCTAATGCTGAGTGATGCTGAGCATTTTTTCATGTGTCTGTTGGCCATTTGTATATCTTCTTTTGAAAAATGTCTATTTGGCTCTTTTTGCCATTTTTCAATTGGATTATTTGTTTTCTTACTTTGAAGTTGTTTGAGTTTCTTGTATATTCAGGATATTGTCAGATGTATACTTTGCAAAATATTATCTCTTATACTGTAGGCGGTCTTTCTGCTCTGTTGATTGTTTCCTTTGCTGTGCTTTTTAGTTTGATGTAATCCCAATGTTTATTTTTCCTCTGTTGCCTGTGCTTTTGGGTTCTTATTCATAAAGTCTTGCCCAGTCCTACGTTCTGGAGTGTTTCCCCTATGTTTTCTTTCAGTAGTTCTACTGTTTTGAGTCTTATATTAAAATCTTTAATCCATTTTGTGTTGATTTTGGTATATGACAATAGATACAGGTTTCCCAGCACCATTTATTGAAGAGGCAGTCTTTTCCCCAATATATGCTCTTGGCATCTTTACCAAAGATCAGTTGGCTATAAGCATGTGGGCTGATTTCCAGGTTCTCCATTCTGTTCCTTTGGTCAGAGCGTCTGTTTTATGCCAGTACCATGCTGTTTTGGTTACTATAGCTTTGTAGTATAATTTGAAGTTGGTTTGGATAGTGCTATGACTCTGGCTTTATTTATTTATTTATTTATTTATTTATTTTGCTCAAGATAGCTTTGACTATTCGGTGTCTTTTGCTGTTCCACATGAATGTTAGGATTGCTTTTTCTATTTCTGTGAAGAATGTCAATAGTAGTTTGATGGGAATTGCATTGAATTTGTACAAAGCTTTGGTTAGTATGGATATTTTCACAATGTTAATTCTTCTTCCAACAGCATAGAATGTCTTTCCACCATTTTGTGTCCTCTTTAATTTCTATCAGTACTATTTTGTAGTTCTCATTGTGGAGATCTTTCACCTCTTTGGTTAAATTTATTCCTAGGTATTTATATATATATTTTTTGTTGACTATTTTAAATGTGCTTGCTTTCTTGATTTCTTTTTCTGCTAGTTTGTTATTGGAGTATAAAATACTACTGATTTTTTGCATCTTGATTTTATATCATGCAACATTACTGAAATTGTTTATCAGCTCTAAGAGTTTTTGGTAGAGTCCTTAGGTTTTTCTCTGTACAGGATCATCTCATTTGCAAACAGGGACTGTTTGACTTCATCTTTTCCAATCTGGATGCTCTTTACTTCTTTCTCTTGCCTGATTGCTCTGACTCGTACATCCAATACGATGTTAAATAGGAATGGTGAGAATGGCCATCCTTATCCTGTTCCTGTTCTTAAGGGAAAAGCTTTTCCTTATTAAGGATGATATTGACAATGGGTTTATTGTATATGGCTTTTTCATATTGAGATACTTTCCTTCTATACCTAACTTACTGAGAGCCTTTATCATGAAGCAATGTTGAATTTTGTTGAATGCATTTTCTGCATCTATTGAGATAATCACATGGTTTTTATCTTAGGTTTTGTTGATGTGATGTGTCACATTTATTGACTTTTGTATGTTGAACCATCCTTGCACCTCTGGAATGAATCCCACTTGATCATGGTGCATAATTTTTTTGATTCATTGCTGTATTCTGATTGCTAATATTTTGCTGAGGATTTTTGCATCTGTGATCATCAGCGATAGTTTTCTTTTTTTGTTTGTATCTTTGTCTTGTTTTGGTATCATGGTGATACTGGACTCATAAAATGAGTTTGAGGGAATGACCTCTGTTTCAATTTTTTGGAATAGTTTGAAGTGAATTGGTATTAATCACTCTTTAAAGGTTTAGTAGAATTCAGCAGTGAAACCATCCAGTCCTGGGCTTTTCTTTGGTGGGAGGCTGCTGATCACTGCTTCAGTCTCATCACTCATTGTCGTTATTGATCTGTTCAAACAATTGATCTGATCAATAACTGATTGTTATTTCCTCTTGGTTCAGTCTTGGTAGTTTGTATGTGTGCAGAAATTTATTCATTTCCTTCAGGTTTTCAAATTTGTTGGCATAGAGTTGTTCATAATAGTCTCTAATGGTTCTTTGTATTTCTGTGCTATTGGTTGTAATGTCTCCTTTTTTGTTTGTAATTTTTGTTATTGTGTCTTCTCTCTTCTTTTTTTAGTCTAGCTGAAGATTTGTCTATTTTGTTTATCTTCTCAAAAAACCAATTTTTTGTATCATTGATCTTTTGTATCATTATTTGAGTCTCTATTTCATTTAGATCAGCTCTGATCTTGCTTATTTTTTTCCATCCACTCATTTTGGAATTTGATTGTTCTTGTTATTCTCGTTATTTGAGGTGTAACATTAGGTTATTTATTTGAAATCTTTCTACTTTTTTGATGTAAGCATTTATTGCAATAAACTTCCCTCTTAGTATTTCTTTTGCAGTATCCCACAGATTTTGGTATGTATATCTTCATTTTTAACTAGTTTTAAGAATTTTTTGATTTCCTTTTTAATTTCTTCTTTGACCCATAGATCGTTCAGGAGCATGTTGTTTAATTTCCATGTATTTGTGTAATTTCCAAAGTTTTGCTTGTTATTGGTTTCTAGTTTTAATTCATTGTGCTCTGAAAATATAACTGAAATGATTTCAGTTTTTAAAGATTTTTCGAGACTTGATTTGTGACATGTGACATGTGGTCTGTCTTGGAGAATGTGCCATGTGCTGATGAGAAGAAAGTATATTCTGTATTTGTTGGATGAAATGTTCTGTAGATGTCTGCCAAATCCACTTGATCTAAAGTATAGTTTAAGTCCTGTGTTTCTCTGTTGGTTTGTTACCTAGATTATCTGTCCACTGTTGAGAGTGGGGTGTTGAAGTCTCAAACTATTACTGTATTGGGGTCTATCTCTGCTGTAATTTCTTCTTGGACCCTTACGTCATTAAGGAGCTGGTTGTTTAATTTCCATGTATTAGTATATTTTCCAGAGTTCACTTGTTATTGATTTCCAGTTTTAATCTGTGGTGGTCTTAAAAGATACTTGAAATGATTTCAATTTTTTAAAATTTTCTGAGGCTTGATTTGTGACCTAACATGTGGTCTATCCTGGAGAATATTCCATGTGCTGATGAGAAGAATGTATATTCTGTAATTGCTAGATGAATTGTTCTGTAGATATCTGCCAGGTCCATTTGGTCTAAAGTGTAGTTTAAATACTGTTTCTCTGCTGATTTGTTGCCTAGATGATCAGTCTGACACTGAGAAAGTGGTATTCAGATCCCTCACTATTATTGTGTTGGGATCTATCTCTTTCTTTAGGTCTAATAGTGCTTTTTTTATATATCTGGGTGCTCTAGTGCTGGGTGCATACATATTTATGACTGCTATGTCTTCTTGCTGGATAGATCGCTTTATCATTATGTGGTGGCCTTATCTCTATTCATGGTTTTTGGTTAAAGTCTATTTTATCACAGTAGTAGAATAGCTTCTCCTTCTTGTTTTTGATTTTCATTTGCATAGTATATCATTTTTTCCAGCCTTTCACTTTTAGTCTCTGTGTGACTTGCAGGTAAGGTCAATCTCTTGAAGACAGCATACATTTGGGACTTGCTTTTTAATCCAATTAATCAGTCTTTGTATTTTGAATGGGAGTATAATCTATTTACAGTTAGGCTTGTTATTAAAAGATAATCTCTTACTCCTGTCATTTTATTGATTTTTGTTTGTATATTTTAAATATCTTTTCTTCCTTTCTTCTATTATTACTCACCTTCAATGTTTTTTGTGGTTTGTTTTGTTTTGTTGAGGTGATAAAGTTTAGTTTCTTTTTCTTTCTAATTTGCTTTTTTGTTTTACCAGTGGGTTTTATTCTTTCTTGTGTGTTTGTGATAATGATTATTATATTTTGAATTCTAGATGCAGGACTCCCTTGAGAATTTCTTGTAGGACTGGTCATGTGGTGGTGAATTGTCACAGTTTTTGTTTGTCTGGGAAATATACTATTTCTCCCTCATTTCTGAAGAATAGCCTTTTTGGGTTTAGTGTTCATGGCTGGCAATTTTTTTCTTTTAGTATTTTGAATATATCATCCCAATTTCTTCTGGCCTTTAGAGATTCACTTGAGAAGTCTGCTATTAGTCTGATGGACTCTCCCTCATAGGTGGTTTAATGCTTTCTTCTTGCTGCTTTTGGAATTCTTTCTTTGCCTTTGAGCTTTGCCAGTTTGACTATAATGTGTCTTGCAGAGGATCTTTTTGGTTGAATCTATTTGGGGATCATTGAGCTTCCTAAATCTGAAGGTCCATGTCTCTTACCTATGCCTGGGAATTTTCCCATTATTATTGCATTGAATAGCTTTTCTATGCTTTTTCCTTTCTCCTCTCTTTCTGTAATACCCATGATTCAGATGTTTGTGTACTTAAGGTTGTCTGCTAGCTTTCTTAGATCCTCTTCATTTTTTAAAATTCTTTTTTCCTTTATTTTGTCTGCCTCTTTGAGATCTGAAATACCTTCTTCTGCTTGGTCTCTCAGTTGTTTTTTATTTAATTGAATGAATCCTCAGTTCCAGGAGTTCTGCTACATTCTTTTTTAAGGTATACATCTCTTTGTAAAATTCCTCCTTCATATTCTGGATATTTTTTCTCATTTCACTGTGTTCTCTATCTGAGTCTTACCTCTTTGAGTTTTCTTTTTTTTTTTTTTCCTTTTTGTCTTTTTTACTGACCGGTAACGGGATCGTAACCATTGGTGTTGCGCCCGCACCACGCTCAGCCAG
>NW_007732686.1:48270-76075 GCF_000696425.1 Galeopterus variegatus
GATCCCATTGCTGGTCCCGGTCCGGTATGGGCGCGACACTGAGGGTTGCGATCCGTTGCCGGACACGAAAAAAAAGACAAAAAAAAAAATAATAATAAATAAATAAATAAATAACACACATATGCTTTTACAGCTTTGAGGAAACCATGCATTTTATAAATATTGAAGGTGGATTAATAATAATAAATAAATAAAAAACACACATATGCTTTTACAGCTTTGAGGAAACCATGCATTTTATAAATATTGAAGGTGGATTTATATATTTTTTGGCCTTTCACATTAAACAACTGATAAGGTTTTGGTAAACTCATGCATAATCTAGTTTACCAAAACCTTATCAGTTGTTTAATGTGAAAGGCCAAAAAATATATAAAACCAGCTTCAAAAAAAGAAAATATTACTTTTAAGGAAACAACCATAATATTTATAGTAGACTTCTTAACAGAAATGACGTTAAGTCAAAGGACAATGGAATCGCACCTTTTAATAATAAGTGAAAAAAAATCCTAGCCTAGATTTCTATAGTCAATATAAATAAATTGAAAAATAAAAATGAAATTAAGATGTTTTCAGACAAACATGAATTGTGACAATTAATAATAACAATAATGAGAATGTTTCGAGCAAAAGGAAAATGACCCTAGACCGAAGCACAAAGATACGAAAGGAATGAAGAGTAATGGAAGAGAAAATATGTGGGTATGAACAAATAAACATTAACTGTATAAATCAAAATTAATAAATTTGTGTATGATGTAAAATATATGAAGAATTAAATGTATAAGGAAAATAAAACAAAAATTAGATGATTTTTAAATTGAGTTAAAGGGTTGTAAGGACCTGACATTGTTTGTGAAGTGGTAAAATTATTTCATTTCTATTAGACTTTATTAAGTAATAGATGCATGAGGCAGTCTTTAGAATAACCACTAAATAGTGAATAACTAATAATAAAAGGAAAATATACTGATGATGATGTAATGATGATGATACCTGATTATTCAATAAAATGTAAGGATGGAAATAAAAGGTAAAAGAAACAGGTAAGACAAATAGAAAATAGCAAGATGGTACATATAAAAGCAAAGGTGTCAGCAATTGTGTTGAATATGAATGGGCTCATTTTGCTGATGATAGTGGCAAAAGAGCTTATATTGGACTAACCCTCCTGCAGATAATAATTGTAGACTCTGGGGGAGAAAACCGTTTTCATGTTGCTAAAGAAAAATGAAAGCACGTAGAAATTGAAGGAAACTTGACCCTTTAAAAAAAAAGGAAATTGCACTTTGTAGGATTTGGATTTCTACAGCTTTCACTTGAAGACACTCTTTAAACTACACATTGTGAAACTACTCAGGAAGCTAAAGATTTGATGACTTGAGGAGTCAGAGAATAGTTTGGGGATGCCAAAGAAATTGCAAGTAAAGTGAGGGGAGAGTTTCCTGGGGGTAGGGGGAGCCACAGAAAAAGAAGCCACAAAATCTGTTTACAGACTATATCCATATATGTGGCTGATGCCTGAATTTTACTTACATAGGGTAGACTTACAACCAAAAAGCAACAGAAGGATAAAAAAAGAGTTGAGATTTCATCTGCTGCTCACCACAGAGACAGTGTTTTTATTTGAATTAAGCCATGTTAACTGCCATAAAGAACAGAATCACGTAGAAGAAAATAGATTTTAGAGTCTTGGTAACCTATTATACACATTACACAGATGATCAAAAATTTTTAGGCAAGAGAAAAAACAGGAAAATATGACTCATATTTAAAAAACAAATAAACACAAGGTGACCCACATGAGAAAAGTAGCAGGCAGGGGCTATAAAACAACTAAAATTTGAATGTTTAGGAATTTAAAGTAAAAAATGGTCATGATAATAAAATGGCTGGTAAATTTTAGCAGGAAAAATACTGGAAACTATTGAGGAAAAAAGCCAAATAAATATTGTGCAAATGAAAAGATCTTAAATGTAAAATGAACTCAAAGGTCTTTAGAGACTATAGATGACAGACTAAATGTGAAATTGAGAGAGAAAGAAAAAGAAATAAATAAATAGTAATGATCCAACCTGAAAAGCAAAGAGAAAAAAATATTGAAAACTATAAACAAAGGCCCTGTAAATTGTGGGACAACGTCAAGCAGTCTAACATACGTGTAATTAGAGTCTGAGAGCCACACTGCACGCTGCTACAGACTGCACCTCTGCAGTGCAGATCCACTTATGCATACACAGTAGGTAGCAGCTCCTGTGGGCCTTTCTTCTTGAGAGGAAAATGGAAAATGGAGGTCAGTGAGAGGAAGGAAAGGCCCGCATCATCACAGGTTGGCTCAAGGCCACAATTGATGCATATCATCTCCATTCTGCATTATCCATTCTAAATTCTGCTAATGCTGAACTATCATTTCTACAGTTCTTTGTGGCTTTCCTGGTGGTGTTACTCAAACCCTCATTCCTAATAGGTCTGAGTCCCTGGTAAGTACACTCTCCTCAGGGAAGACTTGCCACATATGTCCGTTCACAATCAGACCAGGAAGTACCAGAGTTTCACATTTATTTCTCCCTGTCTCCATTGTATAACAAAGCCTACCCCCTCCAGATGTATAGGGTCAATCATCTCTATCAAGATGGTGCCTCCTTTTCTCACTTGCTAGTCCCTGGACTCCAGGAGTACAAAGTACCATGGTTGGAGCTATAATTTTTACTTCAATGAGACCCTCGCTATTTTCCTTGGAAAAAGCACACCCCTTTAATGATCCAGAACCTCTAACTTTGCAGAGCCCAGAACAAAAACAGGAACCACAAAGTACCTTAGAAGACTATTAGAAATCATAATGAGCGGGACACTCCTGTTTTCACTTTTATTCCCTTGGCCTATGTATTCTTCCTATTGCTGTAGATGTAACATCATATTACAGTCTCTGATTCCATATGTATACTGTGTTCTGGAGGTTGGCACCCTATCATTTTGGAGAATTGCTTCTGAGTAACAATGCAGCTGTTCCTTTAACAGGCAAGTTCTATCAGTCTAGCAGGTCCTACATAGTCTGGTATGTGATAAAATTAGTGATACCACTGGCATGGACCCTCTCTCATATCTCCTTCACTAAGAAATCAATCCCCAGGTCAGATGCTATCTTGTATGGGAGTGAATTAGGCACTCTGTAAGCTCCTGGATAATCATATTGGCTAAGTATCTGTGGGCAAAAAGGCAAACTCAGACCAGAACAGGTACCTATTTCTGTGAGAATGAACCACACTGACACTTCTAGGAAGAAAGGAAACCCTATGTTTTCAAGTAGCTGCCAAGTGGCCCATCAGTTGTCTTAGGAAGACTGTTATATTAGAAGCTCAGTGTTGATCTCTGTAACTGGCAGACTGAATATTTTGGAAGGGCAGTCACTCTATTGCTTTTGTAAGTGGTAGTGTATGGTTTGGGGCCTATACATTTGCAGCCAACATGACTTCCACTATGATCACTCTGTACATGTACATCATGTCAGTTCTGAGGACATTGAGGAAAAAGCCTGGCTAAGGTCAACTGGCTGAGTCATTTTGTGTATGTTGTTATGCAGTCCCTCTTCCACAGTGGATGCTCTCTGATGGGCATTGGCTTGTGATACAAATATCTTCATACTTGGAGCTGACAGCCACATGCCCATCTTCATTCCCCTACCCTAGACCTCCTTGTCTTCAATCACCCAGTCCTTCTCCTTTTAGGAATCCAGCCTGGTCATTCATCACTACTTATGAGTCCATGTGTTCAAACAGTTTGTGGAAAGATTTGTACTATCTTTCAATTCTATTTTTCCTTGAACATTCTGAAGTAACCCTTGTATTCTCACCTCAGGCCCCTTCTTTTTCCATGTAAAAGAAATGTCTATATGCATAACTTGTAGCTCTGACCATCTGGAAGATTTTCCTTCTTGACTGCATTTCAATGTCATGCCTGGGTGTGGTTGTAGTACACCTATCTAATATTTTCAGCTTGCATTCACATGCCAACATGGTTCATCATCAAACTAACTCAGCGTTTTCCTCCTCCTACAGTTGGTCATGTAGAACAGCACCCACACAGCCATAGGTACGATTTGAGCGAACAATATTATTCAAGTGTGGAGAATGACATGAGGGCCTGTGGTACCTACTAAAGATGCCTACTCATACCCTTTGGTTCTGCCAGGGCTCATCCTGTATATACTATTCCTATCTTATGATGAACTTCTATTGGGTCTATCCAACTTGCAACTAGTTAGGATGAACAAAACCTGCTCATTATGGGTAGGCACAGATACATGGTCACTTGCTTTCCTGTATACCCTTTGGTTCTGCCAGGGCTCATCCTGTATATACTATTCCTATCTTATGATGAACTTCTATTGGGCCTATCCAACTTGCAACTAGGTAGGATGAACAAAACCTGCTCATTATGGGTAGGCACAGATACATGGTCACTTGCTTTCCTGTGTTCAGTAGTATGGAAGGAGTTGTTTTTAAAAGGGCATATCTTGAAAACCCTGGGCATCATCAAAATGGCAAAATAGACAATTCCCAGCATCACACCTCCCCATAAACAACCAATTTACAACTATTAAAAAGCACAGACTGCCAACCTGAGACTGCTGGAACTGAAGAAAGAGGAGAGGTGTGCAGCATTTGTGAAGGTGCAAAAGGCCACAGCAAGAGGGTTTAGGAATGGTACCTATGGTTCAGAGCCATGACCACTTTTCTGAGTTACTCTGGTAGGGAGCAGGGAGTGGATGCTGCAGTTTTGCAGATCAAAGTCAAAAAAAAAAAAAAGCAGCAGCAGCACCCTTTGCATAAACTGGCTTGGAGTCTGTAGGTGAAAGGAGGGCTTTGGAGCACACCATACCAGCCCACAGGGCATAAAGACCATTGGCCTGTCACAGTCTGTGGCAAGCAGCCACAGCCAACTGGAGAAAAGGGCTGCCTGGAAGCCAGTGAGTTATTGTGAGGGACATATACACAGTCTGCCCCATGGGAGGTTGTTGGAGTGCAGGATAAATGCTGGCTCTCTGGGGGAACGCTGGGCACAGCAAGGGAAATCAGTCAGGGTGACAGAACGTCAGGGGGCACAATCTGCAGGAAAGACTCAGTCCCTGGCTGGAATTTCCACACAGCCCAGGCATGGAAGTGGTTAATGATCCACACAAAAAGCCTTTCAGAGAATCAGCAGCAAAGTAGCACTTGAGCTTAAACACAGAGCTCAAGGTCTGGTCACCACAAGAAGTTCTTCCAACTCAAGAACTAACCATAGAATAGCATATTAGTTCCTGTGCAGAGTCTAAGTGGTGGTGGTAGCTACTAATCCACCACAGAACAGAAAAAAAAAACCACACACACACACACACACACACACACACACACACACACCCCCCAGAGACAAAGCTCTGATACCCACCTATAAAACCTAGAAGAGGTAGCAGTCTCCTCAAATGACAAGGGATCAGTGTAAAGACACAAAGATCAAGAAAGAACAGGGAAATATGTTGCCACCAAAAGAAACAAACAAAGCATGAACAATGGATACAGAGGAACAGCAGATCTGTGAAATGTCTGACAGAGAATTCAGAATAACCTATTAAGACTATTCAGGGATTCACAAGAAAATACAAATAGGAAACTAATTGATATCTGGAAAACAATTCATAAGCAGAATGAGAAATTTGACAAAGGAATAGAATCAATTTTGAAAAACCAAATAGAAATTCTAGAAATAATGGATGTAGGATCAGCATTGAAAAACTCAATAGAAATCTCCAACAGCAGACTTAATCAAACAGAGGAAATAATCAGTGAGCTCGAAGATGAAACACATGAAATTATCCAATCAAAGGATCAAAGAGAAAAAAGAATTTAAACAAACAAACAAAAACAGCAAAAATAGGACTCCCTCTAGTGAAATAACCTCCACAAAATCAGCATACCCTAAGGAGAAGAAAAAGGAGGAGACCGAGAAAGCATATTAAAGGAAATAATACCTGAAATTTCCCAAGCATGGACAAAGATTACCACATCCAGATACAGGAAACTCAGATGTCCCCAATCAAATTCAATCCAGAAGGAACACCCCAAGATACATCATAATCAGATTATTAAAAACCAAAGACAAAGAGAGAATACTGAAAGGAGCAAGAGAAAAGAAACATATAACATTCAATGGAGCCCCAATACATCTCTCAGTGGATTTCTCAGTAGAAACTCTAGAGCCAGAAGAGAATGGGGTGATATATTCAAAGTGCTGAAGAAAGACTGTCAGCCAAGAATTCTGTATCCGGCAAAACTAACCTTCAAATAAGAATAAGTAGTCTTTCCCAGACAAACAAAAGCTAAGGGAAATCATCAACATTAGACCTGTCCTACAAGAAATGCTAAAGTGAGCTCTTTCATCTGAAATAAAATGACACTAAAGGGTAGCAAGAAAACATCTGAAAGTACATAACGCATTAGCAAAGTAAATACACGAACAACCTCAGAATACTCCAGTGTTGTAAGGGTGGTGAATAAACCACTTATAATTTTCGTATAAAAACTACAGGATAAAGCTAACAGGACAATAACATATACAACAATTGCAAAAGAGACAGGCAATATTAAAAGACGTAACTTGAAACAACAAAATGTCAAAAACTGAGGAGGAATGATATATAGTGTATAATTGGCTTTGGTTTTTCTTCTTTCTTTGATATCAAAATTAAATTGTTATTAGTCTAAAATAATTTTTTTTATAACTAAAATGTTTTTTGTAAGCCTCATGGTAATCATAACACAAAATTTACCTGAGATGTACTAAAAATAAATAATGAGAAATCACAGTGTAAAGCTAGCAAAAACCACTCAACCACAAAGGAATACAGTAAAACCAGAAAAAAAAGGAAAAAATGATCTACAAAACAACCACAAAAAAAAAAATAGCAAAATGGCAGTAACAAGTCTCTACATATCAATAATAGCCCTAAATATAAATGAATTAAATGACCCAATTAAAATACATAAAATGTCTGAATGGATTATAAAACAAGAACCAACAATATTCTGCCTACAAGAAACTCATTTAACTGGTAAGGACACAAACTGACTGGAAGTGAAGAGATGGAAAAGATAGCTAATGTAAATGGAAACCAAAAAAGAGCAGGAGTAAAATAGACTTCAAGCCAAGAGAAGTGAAAAAAGAAAGGAAGGTCACTATATAATAATGATAACAGGATCAATTTCACAAGAGGATATGACAATTGTAAATATATATGCATCCAACTTCAGAGCACCCAGGTATATAAAGCAATTACTATTGGACCTATTGGGAGAGATAGATTCCAACACAATAATAGTTGGGAACTTTACACCCCACTTTCAGCAAAGAATAGATCATCCAGAAAGAAAATTGATCAGGATGTATCAGAATTAATCTCTCCTATAGGCCATCTTGACCTAATTGACATTGATAGAACAGTTCATCCAACAGCTGCAGTATACACATTCTTCTGTGCAGCACATGGAGTGTTCTTAAGAATAGGCCATATGTTAGGACACAAAACAAGTCTCAACAAATTTTAAAAAATTGAAATCATACCAACTACATTGTTCTACCACAATGAAATAAAACTAGAAATCAACATTAAAAGGGACACCAGTAAACATATGAATACATAGAAACTAAAAAATATGCCCCTAAACAATGATTGGAGCAAAGCAGGAATCAAAAAGAAAATTTAAAAATTCCTGCAGACAAATGAAAATGAAAACACAACATACCAAAACCTATGGTACACAGCAAAAGCAGTTCTAAGAGGGAAGTTTATACGAACAAATGCCTATGTAAAAAAAAATAAGAAGAACAAATCAAACCCAAAATCAGTAGAAAGAGAGAAATAACAAACATCAGATCAGAAATAAATTAATTACATATTTTAAAAATTACAAAAGATTGATAAAATGAAAAGTTGGTTTTTTGAAAAGACAAAATTGATAAACCTTTAACTAGGCTAACAAAGAAAAAAGAGAAGACTTTAAATAAAATCAGAAATAAAAAAGGAGACATAACTGATACCACAGAAACACAAAGGATCATAAACTACCGGGAACAACCATATGTGAACAAACTGGAAAACCTAGAAGAAATAGATAAATTCCTGGACACATAAAACTTACCAACGTTGAACCTTGAAGAACTAGAAAACCTAAACAAACCAATAATGAGTAATGAGATTAAAGCTGTAATAAAAGTTCTTCCAACAAAGAAAACCCCAGGACCAGATGGCTTCACTGCCGAATTCTACCAAACACTTAAAGAACTAACACCAATTCTTCTCAAACTCTTCCAAAAAAATTGAAGAGGTGGGATTACTTCCAACCTCATTCCATAAGACCAGCATTACCCTCATACCAAAACTGGAAAAAGACACAACAAAAAAAAGAAAACTACAGATCCATATCCTTAAAAAACACAGATGCTAAGATCCTCAACAGAATACTAGCAAACAGAATCCAATAACACATTAAAAAGATCATACACCATGATAAAGTGGGATTCATCCTAAAGATTCAAGTACAGTTCAACAGACACAAATCTATCATGTGATACATCAACACAAGGAAGGAAAAAAAATGATCATTTCAATAGATGCAGAAAAAGCATTTGATAAAATCCAACATCCCTTCATGATAAAAAACACTCAACAAATTAGGTATAGAAGGAATGTACCTCAACACAATAAAGAATATGTACAAGAAACCCACAGCCAATATCATACTCTATGGACAAAATTTGGAGGCTTTTCATCTAAGATCTAGAACAGGTCAAGGATGCCCACTTTCCCCACTCTTACTCAACATAGTACTGGAAGTTCTAGCCGGCACAATAAGGCAAGAGAATGCAATATAGGGCATGAAATAAGAAAGGGGGAAGTCAAACTACTCCTATTTGCAGATGACGTGATCCTATACGTAGAAAATCCCAAAGACTCCACCAAAAAATCAGTAGAATTAATAAATTAATTCAGTATAGCAGCGGGAAACAAAATCAACACACAAAAATCATAGCCTTCCTATATACCAATAATGCAGTAGGTGAAAAAGAAATCAAAGAATTAATCCCATTTGCAATAGCTAACAAAAAAAAAAGGAAGAAAGAACTAGGAATAAATTTTAAATAATGTGAAAGACTCCTACAATGAAAACCATAAAACAATGGTACAAAGAAAAAAAATTGAAAAGGATGCAAATAAATGGAAAGATATCCATGTTTATGGGTTGGAAGAATTAACATAATCAAAATGTCCACATTACCTAAAGTGATCTACACATTCAATGCAATCTCTACCAAAATACCAATGACATTCTTAACAGAAACAGTAAAAATGGTCTTAAAATTTGTACAGAACTACAAAAGACCCTGTATAGTGAAAGCACTTATGAACAAAAAGAACAAAGTTAGAGACATCACATTCCCTTTCTTCAAAATATACCATAAAGCCACAATAGCCAAAACAGCATGGTACCAACATATAAACAGACAAATTGACCAATGGAGTAGAATAAAGAGCCCCCAAATAAACACAAACATTTATAGCCAAGTGATTTTTGATAAACGTCCCAAAAATATACAATGGGGAAAGGACAGTCTTTTCAACAAATGGTGCTGGGAAAATGGTGCTTGGATATCTACACAGAGAATATTGAAACTAGACCCCTATCTCTCACCATACACAAAATCCAACTCAAAATGGATTAAAAACCTGTATTTAAGACCCAGAATTATGAAACTACTAGAAGAAAACACAGGGGAAACGCTACACTAAATGTGAGGGGGCAGTGTTTTTTTGAGTGAAACTACAAAGGCATAGGCAACTAAAGCAAAAATACACAAATGGGATTCCATCAAACTAAAAAGCTTCTGCAGAGCAAGGGACACTATCAACAAAGTGAAGAGACAACATACAGAATGGAAGAAAGTATTTGCAACTACACATCAGACAAGGTGTTAACATCCAGCATAAATAAGGAACCTAAACAACTCAACAACCAAAAAAAAAAAAACCCACAAATTCCCCAATTCAAAAATGGGCAAAGGACCCAAACAGGCAAAGGACCTGAACAGACATTTCTCAAAAGAAGACACACAAATGGCAAATAGGAGCAAGGAAAAAAATGCTCAACATCAGGAATCATCAGGGAAATGCAGATTAAAACCACAGTGAGATATCATCTCACTCCAGTTAGAATGGCTATTATCAAGATAAAAAATAACAACTGCTGGCAAGGATGTGGAGAAAAAGGAACCCTCCTACATTTCTGCAGGGAGTGTAAATTGGTACAACCACTGTGGAAAACAGTATGGAGATTCCTCAGAGAACTAAAAATAGATCTACCCTATGACACAG
This sequence comes from Galeopterus variegatus, assembly GCF_000696425.1. Classification (NCBI taxonomy): domain Eukaryota; kingdom Metazoa; phylum Chordata; class Mammalia; order Dermoptera; family Cynocephalidae; genus Galeopterus; species Galeopterus variegatus. The sequence continues at coordinate 58,676 of NW_007732686.1, forward strand.
CTATCCCACTACTGGGTATATAACCAAAGGAAATGAAATCAATATAGCAAAAAGACTCCTGCACTCCCATGTTCATTCCAGCATTATTCACAGTAGCCAAGAGATGGAATCAACGTAAGTGTCCATCAACAGATGACTCGATAAAAATATCTGTGGTATACATATATAATGGAATACTTCTCAGCTATATATAATTAAAAAATAATATCCTATCATTTGCAGCAACATAGATGGAACTGGAATGTTAAGTGAAGAAAATCAGGCACAAAAAGACAAATACCGCATGATATCACTCATGTAGAATCTTAACAAAAAAAAGTGGTTCTCATAGAAGTAGAGAGTAGAGGGCCGGCCCGGTGGTGCACTGGAGGGTGCGCCACTTGGGAGCGCAGCAGCGCTCCCGCTGAGAATTCGGATCTCATGTGGAGACCGGTTCCCGCTCACTGGCTGAGCGTGGTGTGGGCGCAACACCGAGGGTTGCGATCCCATTGCCGGTCCCCGGTACGGGCCCGACACCGAGGGTTGCAATCCCGTTACCGGTCAGTAAAAAAGACAAAAAGGAGAAAAAAAAAAAAAAGAAGTAGAGAGTAGATTAATGGTTACCAGAGGTCAGGGGGTTAGGAGGGCAGGTGGCGGGAGGAGGAAAAGTGGTGGACTAATGGGCACAAAACTATGCTATCTGCCCTAAGCCAATCTGTATTCTGTATATGCATGTTTTGAAAAAACATACTATACCCCACAAATATGTACAAGTAAATGTTAAAATATTTTGAATAAAAAAGAAAAGAAAGGGTATATTTCTCTCTCTGCTGCAAGTGGTATGAGCTTCATTCAGGACCTCAAATGTGTGCGTTATGATTCTCCCACTGGGGTTTTCCATATACACCACCGTATGTAGAGAGTAGATTAATGGTTATCAGAGGTCAGGGGGTTAGGAGGGCAGGTGGCGGGAGGAGGAAAAGTGGTGGACTAATGGGCACAAAACTATGCTATCTGCCCTAAGCCAATCTGTATTCTGTATATGCATGTTTTGAAAAAACATACTATACCCCACAAATATGTACAAGTAAATGTTAAAATATTTTGAATAAAAAAGAAAAGAAAGGGTATATTTCTCTCTCTGCTGCAAGTGGTATGAGCTTCATTCAGGACCTCAAATGTGTGCGTTATGATTCTCCCACTGGGGTTTTCCATATACACCACCGTATCTTTTACCACTACTATTCTCTCCAATACTATAACAGGTGGCCCAACTGGTATGGCTGCTTCAACCTCAACCTGCTGCACTTTCCTGCACTGTTTGTTTTCAAATCTGATAGTCCTTTTGTCTCCACAATTATGAGAAGTACTCCTAGGTGTGGAATGTGCTTCCACTGGAACCTGAAAAAGTTTGGAAAGCAGTGTGCTTCCTTATTTGTAGTAGGTGTTGCAAGATGCAGCAATTTGCCTTTACTTTGGAAGAGATATCCTGGTATGCCTTGACCACCAGATCTCTAAAATCTTTACTAAAATGGCAGGTCCCTGGATCATTGAATCAGTTCTCTCTCATCCTCTGGAGCACACATGTCTTACCAAGGCCTCCAGCATGTTAGCCAGCTCTTAATGATTCTGCCCCTTCAGTATATCTTCAATGTTATATTCCGTAAGATGTCCAGACAGTCCCACTTGCTCCATACTTCCTCCAGGAAGCACAGGCTAAGATGGAATTAGAAGTTCAAGAGATTTGTTGGGGCTAATACCAAATAAAAATAAAGGGTAGAATTAGCAGGACTAGGGAAAGAAAGATTTCAGACCATAATGCAGGTCAGGTCTATCATCTGTGAAAAGAAAGGCAGAAAAAAAGAAGATTGAGTAGGAAGAGACTCAAACCACAGTACAGCACTTGAGAAAATCTGTCACCCCAACAAGGGGATTCAGAGCAAAGATTTTCCATTAGAAAGTCTAGAGTGGTACACTAGTGGCCAGGCCCTAATACTCCTGCCGTGCTCAGTCATTGGTTGGAGCTGCCCAGGGAAATTATATCCATCCACAGCTGGAATGGTGCAGCAGATCCCAGAGGTGCTTCAGCTGGAGGGTATCCATGACTGCACTCCTTTTTGGCATGTTCCAATACGAAGGAAGACTTGAGCAGTATACCCCTACAGTTGTCACAGTGCTGTGCTCATTTCCACAGACCTTATGTTTTCTGTGTTCCCTGGCTGGCTTCCAACTGCATCCTTCTGCCTGAGGCTTTTCTTCAGGGCTGGAGGACTGCTTTGCCCAGAAAAATAGAAGTATAGAGGTGCTGAGAAATTAACAGCTCCTAGAAGCAGTCCCCAACCAATGGCCATTGGAAGATTATATGGAAATATCTCAGCTTCCTCATGTCTTGGGTAAGATAATTCTGAGGTATGTATTAAATGATGTCCCAGAGTTTTACTGCAGAAATTAAGTTGCAGTTGCATGGTGCCGTCACAGCCTTAATAAAATATTGTTTTTTGGCTGCCTTCCCTTCCTCAACTACTCTTCAACTTCCTTACCAGCTATATTAATCAGATTTCTCTAAAGAAACAAAACAAATAGGCTGTGTGGGGCGGGGGGAGAGAGAGAGAGGGAAAGAGAAAGATTTTAAGGAATTGGTCCATGCAATCGTGGGAGCTAGCAAGTCCAAAATCTGTAGGGTGGGCTTGCAGCCTAGAAATTCTGGCAAAAATTGGGGTTACAATCGAAGGCTGGACACAGGTAGGGTTTCTCTGTTGCAGTCTGGAGAAAGAATCCTTTCTCTTCCTGGGTCCTCAGTCTTTGCTCTTAATACCTTCAACTGATTGGATGAGGCCCACCCACATTATGGAGGATAATCTGATTTACACAAAGTCTACTGATTTAAATGTTAACCACATCTTTAAAATACCATCACAGTGTCAACCCTGGTGTTCAACAAAACTTCTGGACACCATAGCCTGGCCAAGTTGACACACAAAATTAGCCATTACAACTGGATTTCACACACTTCCCCAATAAAACTACTGGCACTCAAATCTTTGTGTCAGGGTTCTCTTCTGGAAGACTATGACTAAGAAAGATAACAAAAACCTTATGTTGGCAATAGCTTCAGCTGTATTCTGGGTTCCTAAAAACATTGAAAAAAAATAGAAAGTCAGTCTCAATTGAATATTTTAGATTAGTATTAATAAAATACATAAATATGAATAATGTAGAATATAAACAATACATAAATATGAATTAAGATGGTCTCTGTATAATTTTGTTTATTGCACAAATAAAATTACACTATTACATTTTTGAATTTTTAATCTTATTTCTATCTAAACTCAACAATTGATTATCATAATATATTGTTCCTCTGTACTTAGGTTTTATTTAAAAGGTTTTACACTGGAAAATAATGCTCTGAAGAAGAGCAAACTATATCATTTTTATTTCACTTTTGTGTGTTTTTTCAGAGATTTAAAAAATTATATCACCAGTAAGGATTATAAATTTTAAAATAATAATCTCAGGTATCTATCTCCAAAATGAAATCTGATACTTAGTGCAAATAAGTTCCCAGAAATAAAATCAACCGGGCAAAATGCTCAGAAAACACTCGGACAGTAAAATAACTAACAGAAAACAAATGTCCCACATAAAAAACTGGGGGAAAATTACTGTTTAATATGTTCAGTGTGTACAACAATCTGAAAATATGGCACCATGCATTAAGGTCTAATGTTTCTACACCACTCTCAGCCATGAATGTAATGTTTTGCCAGTAGGTTTACCTGAAATTAGTCATTGGGCATATTCTTTTCAATGTTGCAAAAACAGAAATTGAGAGAACGCTGTTACCCTTTGTACATGTTTATAAAATTAGTTTGAAAAACACAGAAGTCAGTGTGTCAAGCTAGAATAAAAATGAAAAATTATTAAGAATAAGTGTTCCCTAAGTTTCTTATCTACTAATATATTCTGAACAATTCCTTATAGCCACATCTAAGCATTATACAATATACTGACTAACTTTTTGTATGTGTTCAGTGCAAGTTATGCAAAAATATAGTATTGCATCTATTTTAGTAAAAGTGTGAATAATTGGAGAGAAATATAGCATGTTGAGGGAAGAATATATAGGAAAAGGAGATGCTACAGATTTTCAATTAGGTATATTTTTATAAAACTATTCAATTAAACTTATTAATTCAATGAAAATTTCAATAATTAAGCCAAATTATGTTTTTCATTTTAACATTTCCTTATTTTACTCATTTACTGACTTGACCATATCAACTACTTACTTTTTTTTCACACAGATGGCCAGTGACACTAATTCAGAATTCATATGAAGTGAAGTATTATAAAGAAAATTATTCATGATCAGAACATAATGAACTTTATTATTATTAAGAATATTAGTACTGATAGATGTTCCATGTCTGATACTAAATTTAATTGAGGTGACAATCCTTCATTCCTTTCTGCCTGTATAGATGCTTCCTTTCTTTAAAGGCCCAGCTTAAGTCCCGCTACTTGATGTAAAATCTTTAAATGGTGCTTGCACAGTCTCTATTGCACATAAATTCTTAAGTATGTCTAGTCTCATTTCTAGTTAAAAATGTATAATTATCGTTCTAAAACTTACAATTGGTTTTACTTTTCCTATTTCTTAGATCATGAAAAAAATTGTCAATACTTAATATTAGCACATGCATACATAAGAAATCATGTTTTATTATTGGTACCATTATTATTCATGTCTTATATGACCCCCGTAAAATCCTTACAAATGCTTGTTGATGGTATAATGCCTTTTGTTATATGCAAACACTGCTAGTGATATGATCAAATATGGTGTCCATGTTAAGCAAGTCAAGACCTTCCACTGCTATTGCAAACCTTTTTCTATGACAAGAAATGGAAGTCTAGAACCTCGCATGCTGTAGGTATTCTGTAAACATATCAAGATTTGATTGAATGCATGAATGAAAAAGATCCATGCAGACAATTTGATAATCCAATGTCAAAGCCTGCTTTCAACAGCAATGCTGACTATTCTTGCATGCTGTAGGTATTCTGTAAACATATCAAGATTTGATTGAATGCATGAATGAAAAAGATTCATGCAGACAATTTGATAATCCAATGTCAAAGCCTGCTTTCAACAGCAATGCTGACTATTCTGTCATGCTGCTTCTTCTCCATTTGTCCCCCTTCCAAGACCATTTTCCTCCTGCATTCTCTTCTCTATATGTCCTGGAAGGCTGTACGTGTGGGCTCCCTTGCCGGCTGTCTTCAGACTGTGTTCCACCATGGGAGGCACTTGCAGGAGAGTAGGAGGGGAGAGATCTCAGGGCATTTTTTGTTGTTGTTGCCTGCCTTGTCTGATGCAGCTTCTCTGAATGCGACTGACTTCCTCCATGCCCATAGCTCCTGCATTTAAGCCCTTTTTCCACAGTTCCTGATTTCACTGGGTTCTGATAATGCCATTCTTTCCCCTTGACCTTCCAGTCCCAGGGGTGCTAAGAGAGTCCATTGTTGCTAATTCTTGCATTTATCAACAACTCTTTATTTCTTTCTCCTTAGCCCTGTCTACACTTCTATTAAGTAGTCCCTTTATTAAATTCTCTCCATTTAAACGAACTGATTCTATTATTTCAAATTAATCTTTTTAAATTGACTTATAAAATTGTATGTATTTATTACGTACAACAATGTTTTCAAGTATACATACTCTGTAACATGGTTAAATCTAGCTGTTTAACAAATGCATTACCTCAAATAGATATCATTTCTGTAGTGAGAACATTTAATATCCACTCTCAGCATTTTTCAAGATCATCATTAACTATAGTCACTATGCTGTACAATAGATCTCTTAAATTTATTCCTTCTGCCTAATGGTAATTTTGTATCCTTTGACCAACATCTCCCCACCCCCACACCCCCCAACTCCAGCCTCTTCTACCGTCCTTCTACTCTCTACCTCCATGTGACCGACTTTTTTAGGTTCCACATACGAGTGAAATCATGTGGTATTTGTCTTTCTGTGCCTGGCTTATTTAACTTAATATAATTTCTTCCAAGTTCATCCTTGTTGTCACAAATGTCAGGATGTCCTTCTTTTCCATGGCAACCCTATGATCCAGCAATCCCACTACTGCATACATATTTAAAGGAAATGAAATCTGTGTCAAAGTGATATCTGCCCTCCCCTGTTTATTGCAGCATTATTTGCAATAAACAAGATATGGAGTCAACCAAGGAGTCCATCAACGAATGAACGGATAAAGGAAATGTCATATATATACCCAGTGGAATATTATTCAGCTACCTGATTCTTTTAACTTCTGGACCCATGATTGATGCAAAAATAAACTATCTTTATTTTATATCTTTTCGTGGTTGATTATTCATTACAAAGACCAATCTGTTCTTGAATTTTGAAAATTAACTTTCAACCCCTCTGGATCTCATTTGGTAAAATGGAGGTTTTTGACATCTCTGGCATTGCTATTTAGATTTTATGAGCTTTTCTTTCTTATCGCACAGTGTCTTCCCCCCTGTGTTTCAATTAGCCTATAAGTACTTCTCACTTAGTATTATAATATACAATGGCCAACAAGAGACAAAAATTTCAGCTTAATATGTCTTTCCTAAAATTAAATTATTATTTTGCTATGATTAATAGCATTTCTACTATACAAGAAAGCAACTTACATTCTCATTCATGATTCAATGTACACAATTCTAAATTTCTAGAATGGTCAATGTTGTATACTATTTTAGATTAAAAACTCTAAATAGTCCTTCATAGCCTAACTATGATGTAGACTCATATGACTAATTTGCTGCTTAAGACCTGGTTCATAAAGTATCAGGAAAGAAGTTTATAAATTACCAAATATTTGTTTCCATTTGGTTCTATCACTTTAAATCCCCCAACTCACTTATTCCTATCTACGCTATACATTGTATCTATCTCTAAAATTTATTTTCCATACCATTTTTCAGACATACAAATTCTTCCTTCAAATTTAAAAGATGTAACTATACAACATAAAATTTAGAAATATGATTATATACAACACACTTTATTTTTCTGTCTCCTATTTGTTCAGTTTTCTTCTGTTATCTTTGTCTACTTTTTTTGCTGAATTTTCTCCTTTTTTCTTCAAAGATATTTTTATGGTTTTTTGAAGCTACAAAGTCAGAAATGCTTTTCATAACATTAACTTACCAAGGATGTAGCAATTTCTTCAAGAGAGTTTTAATGTCATACTTTTCTTTTTAAAATGGTAGTCTAAGAACACTTAAGGTGTTTTATTCAAATTTCAAGTGTAGGATTATCATTTTGAATTATAAAAATGTAACTGAGACATTAACTTACCAAGGATGTAGCAATTTCTTCAAGAGAGTTTTAATGTCATACTTTTCTTTTTAAAATGGTAGTCTAAGAACACTAAAGGTGTTTTATTCAAATTTCAAGTGTAGGATTATCATTTTGAATTATAAAAATGTAACTGAAAAATTGATGAAAGAAATTATGTCTTCTACTATTAACAGTCATGAAGAGAAATGTCAGTTTTTCTAATAAAAGTTAATGGTGAGAACTAAGTCAGTCAAAATGTCACATGGAAACATTTCAATAAAGTTCACATTGAAATTCCCCCCCCCCAGGTGTTAATACAAATGAAGGAAGAAAGAAGAAAAATGGAAGCAAGACTGTTGAAGTGCCTATTAAGTGTCAGACATGGAGATAAGTATGTCATGTACATTATTTTGTTAATCTTCACAATAACCCAGTAAGGTAAGTATTGCACCTCTACTTTAGAGATGAATAAACAAGGGCTCAAGAAGTAATTTTTGCAAATCACAGATCTTGTAAGAGCTGTCCCAACAAAAAAAAAAATCATGGATTTAAAAAGAAATAGTGAAAGAAAAGGGAGATAATAAATAGAGTGATAAATTGGAAAGGACTATGGACTTCGTATTTGAAGATGTGACTCTATACCTTGGATCTCCCATTTATTTTTGGGTTAGTCACTCAAACTCTTTTAACCTTAATTATTTTCTAGTTATATCGGAGTTTAAAGGGGAACAGAAATAGCTCAATTTTCTTCACCAATGTTTAGAACCAGTTGAGTGATAAACATAGGGTTGGGACAGATGAAGAGGAAAATATTATCTTTATTAATAAAACTAAAATTGGAGTATCTTAAGTCAACAGGCTAGAAGATCTATCCCACTATGGAGACTTCAAGACAGCACTCTACCAAGGAGGACAGAGCAATTAAAGGTTAAATTGCCTTTTTTTCTCTGTATTAGTTTTATCCAATTATAAAATTCAGACAAATGGTTTTATTCACCAGCCAAATAACTCATTGCATGTCCCTGGAGAGTTGTGAGGTTCATAGAATGTGGAAAGAGGCCAGGACTTTTTCGAAAAAGTTCTAGGAAATAAGACATCTGAAGGTAGGTCAGGACAATTAGCAATATGTGTAGAATCCATTGATTCTATTCCCAGTGAAACACAATTATTTTTCCTTATACATATGGGTATTGTAACAATGTTGTCACACATACAAGAGTACTTCAAAAAGTTAGTGGAAAAATAAAATTAAATGATAATACAAATCTTTCCATGAACTTTTTGAAGAATCCTTGTATCTCAAAGAATTTTCATGTGGCTGAAGTAAGATATAAGATATAAGCACTTCACAAACTGGAATGTGATTTACGAATGTAGAACACTATCATAATTCACATAAAAATATGTTGTGAATTAAACACTTCTATCCTGCAATTTTGAGCTTCTTCCTCTAAAGAAGTTCCAAGGTGTTTCTTTAACATAAGTTGTTAGACTAAATTGAAACTTGTTGAAAGAAGTGAACATTTACTGGGATCCTACTGGGTGCCAATAACTCTGGTTTGCATATGCTTTTAATTTAATCTTTAGAAATGTCCTGAAAATCAGCAAATGAATTTGTAGTTCAGAGGAATTAGGCAACATGCCCAAATTTACATGGCTAGTACAGGTGGTATCTAGAAAATCCAATGAGACAGAGAATTTGGTTGAAGACTGATAGAGTTTGGATATGTTTCCCCCCACCAAAGCTCCTATAGAAATTTGATTCCCAGCTTGGCAGTGTTGGGAGTATTTTGGGTCATGGGGGATGGATGCTTCATGATTATATTAATGCCCTAGGGGGAGGTAATGAGTTAGTTCTCACTCTATTAGTTCCCACGAGAGCTGGTTGTTTAAAGAACCCTGGCACCTCCTTCCCTCTCTCTTGCTTCCTCTCCCCATGTGATCTACTTGCACCCTCCGGCTGCCTGACATTGCCATGAGTAGAAGCAGCCCAAGGCCTATGCCAGATGCAACTGCCCCAGAATTGTGAGCCAAATAAGCCTCTTTCCTTTAAAAATTCCCAGTTTCAGGTATTCTGTTATATGCAACAGAAACAGACTAATACAGAGATCATTTCTGTAACCTTCTGAATTTTCACCGTGCTGAAGACATTTGACTGAAAGTTTGATGCTAAGAACAATCTTTCCCTCTCTCTTGCTTCCTCTCCCCATGTGATCTACTTGCACCCTCCGGCTGCCTGACATTGCCATGAGTAGAAGCAGCCCAAGGCCTATGCCGGATGCAACTGCCCCAGAATTGTGAGCCAAATAAGCCTCTTTCCTTTAAAAATTCCCAGTTTCAGCTATTCTGTTATATGCAACAGAAACAGACTAATACAGAGATCATTTCTGTTACCTTCTGAATTTTCACCGTGCTGAAGACATTTGACTGAAAGTTTGATGCTAAGAACAATCTTTAACCAATATTGCTTGTGATGAATTTTTAAATTAATATCTATATATTAAAATGCATTTCTAAATATTAGAATTCATTTTAAATATCAGACCAAGTGTTTGCTATTTGCTTGTATAAACACTTGACTATTTTTTACCACCTTGATTATCTTCAGTGTAATGAATATCTTCCCAATGGGCAATGGGTAATGCTATTTTTAGTTTTGATTCAGTACTTAAAAGTATAGGCTGAAGCCTGAATTAATTACTAATTATTTCTCTTACTAGAGGATGCTTTGGATCATTTGAAACCTGCCAATGACCGTTGGGTCTCTACTGTATACATTTATCTTTCTCCTTGATTTCTCCTTTGTGTCTACTCAATATTTAACAATCATTCTAGGGGGAAAAACACATTAAAACCATCCTTGATTTCATATGAATTGCATTACCACTAAAGGTCCCAGAAGGAAGCAGTTTCATTAAATGTTGTCAGACACACCTATAAAAAATTTAATGATAGTGATGGTAGAGAACTGCAATGGTCACACTTGGGGAACGTTTAGTGGAATTTTGTGATGTTTAGAAAAATTCAATGTGTTTCAGTAGTATCCTTTTTTTTAATGTGCCTGTAGTTATACTGCTTGAATCATTACATATTGATGTATGTATTTGCTATTCAGTTTGCATATATTATTTCTAATCCTGACAAAACCACCACAAAATAGGGATTACTATCCCCATTCTGTATTTGGGTAAACTGAGGCACCAAGAAGTTCCATGATTTAGGTAAAGTCACAGTGCTATGGGTGGTGAAGCTGAGATTAGAACACAAGTGCCAGTCAACTCAAACGTGTCCTTTCACTACATCATGGGAACTTTTTGAAAAAATAAAAAAGTATTCCAGAACCATAAAAATAAAATAAGATAATTTTTTGACATCTCAGTGTTAAATAAACTACATTCTTTGGAATATATTTACTTCTGTAATGATTTTACCACCATTTATATTTCTCTTATACTACTGAAATATTTTGCCATTTAATATGCCCACCTATCCCCTATCATGCTTAGTTCATAAGACAAATGCTATGCTTATTTATTGAAAATGTTTTGCTAGAAATCTATGAGAGCAAATTATGCTTATTTCCTGTCCGGAGCCATAGAGCCCGGCTATTGCCTCGAGGCCTCAAAGCCTTGTTTGCTGTTATCTTCCATCCCTCCCCCTCCTGTGCACTATGGGTGTAGGTAACTTTGCAACTTGCCATAGATAACAGGGGAATTTTCCACTTACTGGAACAACCTGCCCTGCCGTTTTCTCAGTAAACCATCTGCTGCTCACTTCCTTATCTGCTGATTCCCTCCTGCTGGCTATTGCCCTGCGGTCTTCTCAGTAAACCATCTGCTGCTCACTTCCTTATCTGCTGATTCCCTCCTGCTGGCTATATAAGCTGTGACCTTCCGGCTAATAAATGAGACTTGATCAGAATACTGTCTTGTCTCCATTTCTCGTGTCTCTTGTCTCATCCAATTCCCACTCCCCCCTCCAGGGTCTGTGTTGAATATCCCGTGGGTCGGGACAATTTCCAAGGGAAGTCTTAGGAGAATTGTAAGTGCATGATATGATGTCTCTTGTCTCATCCAATTCCCACTCCCCCCTCCAGGGTCTGTGTTGAGTATCCCGTGGGTCGGGACAATTTCCAAGGGAAGTCTTAGGAGAATTGTAAGTGCATGATATGTATCTATTCTGCTATGTGTTAAGGTAACTACAACTTCCTTTTCAGAAAAAATTATATGTATTTTTCTAATTTTTTAGAATAGCATTATAGGGGAATATTTTATAGAATATGTCCTTGGAAATTTCTTGTCTATGAGGAATTTTTATTTTTCCTATAAAGCTACATTGAACATATAGTTTCATTAAAAAGAAGTATAACATGCTTTGATTAATATTGATGTAATGTCCAGTATTTTATCACTGATCGAAATCTGCAACACCTGAGAGTTGACAAATTTTTAGAATAAATGTATTAATTGTCCTAAAGGATTTTTTCACCAGTTCTTCTATATTATTTCAGTATAGAAGATGATAAATGGTTGATGAATTTAGATAATGTTTTTCTTTTTGATTTCAAGCTCTGACTTTCCTATAACAACTGGATAAAGTCCAAATAGAGCAGCTTAGAACATAAGGCTCCAGGTGCTACGTCCATCTGAGAGGGCATTGCAGTTGTTAAATTGTATTGAAACAGAAAGCTCTTTTTTCCAGGAAAACTCTTCTCAATATGGGAAACATTATTTTGAATAAATGAAAATCTGTCTACTATATGAGACAAAAAAAGGAAAAAGTAACGAGATTTAGTCAAAGAATTTCATAATGAAATAACCATACCATAAACTAGACTGTATGTCCAGGATTTAGAAATTAGAAGTATTACATCCAAATCTGCAAGAATCACCTTTTTCTCAACATCTTAAATTTTTTATATATTCCAATCTTCTCATTAAATTTGTAAACTTATAATAAAAATTTTAGAAAATGTATTACATTTATATTTATGTTCTTTTTCTCAATATACTGTGTATATACTAGAGTTGCATTTGGGAGTTGAAGCCATATTTTTTTAAGGCTTTGAAATGCACAGAATAGTAAAAACTAGAAGAAGAGTTTATATCACCTCTGTGCTGAAAATATCAGCATTCTGTCTATAAACAAAGTGCTAAGACCTGAGCTGAACTAACAATGAAATTCAATAATCAAAAACAACAATTCAGGATATTATACATTACAGCTCTAGTCAATCTTTAACACCACACATGGGGATCAGCTCTATGAGGTCAAGTAGGAGGATATGAGAAATTGTGGAAATTTTTGTCCATTTTAATCTGTATTTCTGGTCTTACTATACAGATAGTGATTATCTTACATTCCTGGGATGCCATAATGTGTGGAAAGCAAAAATCTAACAATATGTGCCTTAACAAATTGAAAAGTGCATTTCTCCATTAAGGGAAATTGGCAAAGACTGATAGTGGGTGTAGGAGCACCTAATATGGGGGAGTTGGGAGGTAATATAGTCTAAAATAATTCAAAGAATAGAGCCCATATTTATAAGACATTAATATGACCAAGACAACATGCTAGATAACATGAGATACTAAAATTGCATGCTCGGTCACTAGTGGAATATCAATTTAAATAGATGATTCAGAAAAAAGTTTCCCTTTTATATTCATCCTACTTAATTGCTTTGTGGCTTGGGGAACCAGTGCAAATATGATGGCTAAAACCACATAGGACCCCCAAAATAAATGTACATATTGTAAATTTGCTTCTGCTGATTAATTCATGTGATAAAATTTAAAATGCACATAAACAAGTTTTTGCAAAAATACATAATCTCCAATTACCCAGATCCCATCTAATGAAAGTTATATATTTACTTTCATAATTTTATTTAAATTTATAAAAATGCATTAAAAATATGAGCAGATGTTTTGTTTTAAATTATAACTGTTTTAAGATAATTTATATTACAAAAATCCTCCTGAGCATAACTGGTTTGTTTTCTTTTTAATACATTTTTACACTACCAGCATACGTAAAGAAGTCCAGAATTTCAAGTAATAGCACATAATACTGTTCACATTGTTTGGCAAAAGTACAATCATTGCTGATGGAAAAATACTAGAAAAAGCATAAAGCTATATGCTAATAATATGAATTAAGGTTGGCCTGCTGTTCAAATGTGTGATACAGCAGTAGAGCATTTATTTATTACTAAATAATGCTAAATAGTACATTAGGCATTTTCAGGTTCTAAGGAATAGGATATGGCCAGGTGATGTACTGGGCATTTATTGTCTGAACAGAAGAAAGTAAGAAAACCCAAACATCTGTTCTGGCCTTTGAGGATTAAAACAACAGTTGAAACTACTCGTTACTATGGAGACTCTTCTGATCCAAAAGAAATACTGGACACTTGTATGTCTTCCTTTAGAATCCAGTTTTTTCTCCTTCCCCCACTCTATTGATTTCACCACAATTATGACTAAGCTTCTTTACTCTTTTTAACTCTAATATTTGTGCCTATAATACAGTCTCTGGTTCTACTCCTCTCTCCTAAAATCAAAATGTAACAAAAATAAGAAAATGAATGAATGTCATTAGTCACCATCTCACATGGAACAGAGTTCTCAAACCAGATCGCCTCAAAAGCTGCTGTGCTCTGATATATCTAGCCTACATAGAAAATGTCTGTTGTCGGTTTCCAGGACTTGGTGGAGCAACATCGGCGGGTGCACAGCGGCTGGAGCTGATGGGCCTGTGCCAGCCGTGAACGTGGGAAAGGGGACACAGGAGGAGTTCCATCATGGCGTCAATGCAGTTGTCTCTTACTCTGCTCGTATTGAATTATGTCCCCCAAGAACTCACTGGAGCTTGAACTGTGTTCCCCAAGTTTTATGTATTAGAAAGTTAGCCCCCACTGTAATTGTTAAGAGGGTGGGAAATCCTAATATGGTAATTGAAAGGTGGAGCCTTGAAGAGGTGATTGGATTGTAGGATCCTGCAGTAGTGAATGGATTAAAAATGGTGGTCAAAGGTGTGGTTCTGAGGGCTTTAAAAGAAGAGGAGAATCTCTCTCTCTCTCTCTCTCCCCCCCCTCCCTCCCTCCCTCCCCTGTCTGCTTCCACCATCTTGCAATGTGAGACCCCTGCGTCACTGTCGCCACCACCAGATGGACTTTGGTCTTCTCAGCCTCAGAAACTGTAAGCAATAAATGTTGTTTTTCTTTATAAATTACTCAGTTCCAAGTATTTTGTTATAAGCAACTTAAACGGACTAATACAGAAACCAAAGCACCTAAAAAAATTATTGGTGAATTGTAAAGAAGAAACTGCTTATGGCCACATTATTCAGACGGGAGCACAGCCCCCTTAGGCACTTAGTGTTTCATGGGCTTGTATCGTACATAATTGTGCAAGGTTATGTATCATGTAGATTATAAAATGACTAAAGAAACTTTGGCTCTTTAAGGAGGTTTCAGTCTCATTGGTTTTTAAGTAGGATCTTATTTAAACTGTCTTCATAAGGGTCTGGGTTATCCATGTAATTCATGGTTTACATCTAAGAAATCAAAGATTTTTATAGGAAACATCTTTCTCCAAATTTAAAAAAAAATCTCTTCTTAAGGTCCAAATCATGAAATTCTTTAAATTAGAAAATTTTTTAGGTTTCTAGATAAATATTCTTAATCATCAAATAAATATCATGTCTCTATCAAGAAAATATACTTTTATAAGTTGTTACCTCACATTTTATAGAGTTTGTTTCATGTCCATTTCCCTCACTAAGCTGTAAGTTCCTTGAGACTGAGTAATATATTTTATCTCTATACTACCAGTGTCTAGAATACTTATTTAATACATGATATTTTCTGAATTTAGTTGCTTTGAAATATAAATAACTTCAATAATAAAGAGAATTATTGTGCACTTAGATTATTAGATTTCACCCTTGTGTCAAATCAAAAATTATAGGGGACCTTTGAAAAGCAATTGTCAGCATCAGAAACCAGATTTCCATGGGTAAAGAGAGGTTGCTAAAAGTAGCATAGAACTTCATGAAATTCTACAATGAAGGGAAGAAGAAAAAGAGATAACCAATTTATTGCATGAATGAGAAAAAGACTTTGGTTGTTTAAGGACAATGAAAATGAAATATGTGTTTATAGAGAGGAATGAGCAAGTAAAGTAGGAGAATTTGAAAGTTTGAGAAAAATAGGACCTATCCTTTTGGAAAAAAAATAAATAAATCTAGCAGGAGGAAGGAAAGAAAAGGCTCAAGAGCAAAGTTGGACACAAGGAGGGAATCTACCTCCTCTGGGATGGGGATGAAGGTAATAAGGATATATTGTGAATAAATGCATCCTGTTATCCTATTAAATACAATATTATATAATCGCTCTGTCTTGTTTCACTGGTTAATTTGAAAAGGAGGCCTGAAAAGATCATTTTGAAAGTATTTTATTGTCTCCCTGCCAACCATTAAATTCTTAGTTCGTGTGTACACACACACATATATACACAAACAAATGTGTATATATAATATATATGTTTGTATATATATAAACTTTTTTCTGGAAAAATATGTAAATTGTGAGCTTCAGTAGGCAATTTTAAAAGTTAGTAAACATGGCAGCTAATAAGTTAAAATTAAAACTTATAAACCTTTTCCATAAGATCATTTAAGGATGAAAGTTTCTGTCTCAGCAGTTTACTCATGCTGTTACATAAATGAATGAGCTCGCAAATAGAAATAGTTTCCTTTATACACAGTTTTAGTTTCCCTTTGTGCTTAATAAATCTTGGTTAAGACAAGACAAACAAACAAATAAAAAGTACTTCAACACAAATTATCCCGGAACATATTGTTGAATACACACAGGTACTTACATAAACATACGCATGCTCACACGCGCACACACACACACACACACACACACAGCCATTACAAACAATTTTTAAGATTCTGTTTTCCAAAAAATGAGGAAAACCTTTGACACTAAGCAAATAAGTCATGGTTGATTCATTATAGCAAAACTCTTTATTCACTCAGTGGTTTTCACTGACAAACTAAATGCAGAAAGCTGCCTCTGAAATATTAGAGTGAAAAGCACAAACCATGCTATAGAAAAGCAGCAAAGAAAACCCGGCTTCTGTGTGAAGACAAGGCATGCCACCAAAAGCAGCGTGCAGTCCTTGATTAACACTGAAAGCTCTGAATGGGTCTACCATGGCTGCAAGAGCTCAGAATTCTCAGGGATATTTCATCCAGCTCCTTCTTGTCACCTACACTTGCATTCAACTTTAAATGCACTAAGAGAAAGGGTAACCATGAGGTTCTGCTTGCATAGCCAATCCACTAGCATGAGAAAAAGGGTTGATGTAATTTCTGCCTTTCAAGCTTAGACATGAACACAGGAAGGAAAGCAGGGCCCCTGCACAACAGTGGTGTGGCCAGCCAATGCAGGACATGAGTGACGGAACTACCAACACACTACCACGGCATACCCTTTTTTGTTAATCACATGTCATAGTCTCTTAAGGATTCCTTCAGCAGCATCCTGCTGTCATCTTTTGGCACTTAGAGTGACACTGCTGGAGGTAATGATGACTGTCAGATTGTGTGAGACTGGAAGTCAACATCAGCAAATGAAGGGGCCAGATGAACTTCTAGATGAGGTTGCATGTTGGGATGAAAAATGCCTGACAGTCTGTGTTGAAGAATCTGAAGGGACTTGCAAGTTCTACAGCCAATAACAGACAAGCATGTAAGTACAGCTGGACCTAATTGTGAACAACTGTGAGTTTACAGATATACATTCAACAGCATTTTCATCAATTTGTGAAACTAATAACTGAAGACAGCAGCAAATCCAGGAGTCTGGCTCAGAGCTCTTGGCTCCCAGGAATGTTTTCTGTGCTAGAACATGATGCTTCTTATGGGCTCAGAGTGCCACTACCACCTGAAAGTCCCTGAAAGCATGTTTTTGCACTTCAAATCTGCTAAAATCTAGGAAATTGTGTCATATTACTATCTGTTTTGTTTATGGCGCTTAA
>NW_007732686.1:77157-78600 GCF_000696425.1 Galeopterus variegatus
CTCCCCCCCCCCCCCCGCCCCCATGGCGAAACACAAGAGCTTTAAATTCTAAGGATTCTGGAAGTTACATGGCTGAAAGTGTGGAGGAAGACATTTCTTAAAATCCACTGAAGACCCTACGCTCTGAAAGAAGTATGTCCAGAGTATCAGAATTAATACCAGTTTCAAGAATACAGTACAATGTTCAAACATCATGTGGTACATCTTAAATATGTACAATTTTTATTAAAATAAAAATTAATAAAAAGAACCAATGTCAATGTATAGGCTGCCATCATCCACCTCCGCCCTAAATTTTCTTAAAATGTTTATTCAAAATATGAATGATAGTGATGAAAAATAAATGCTGTCAGTGTTACCAAAGATAACAAGACATAGGAAAGACTTAGCCAGGGAACATCTCACTGTCTTCAATCGCAAAGACAAAGGGATTTGCCTAACTCTGTCAAAGATACAGAATGCATAGCATTATGAACTGAGAATCAAAGCTAAATTATGCCAAATTGGGACTTTTCTCTTACTCTTAATAAAAGCATCTGTGAAATTTGTGAAATGTATACAAAGCAATCGACCAATAATGTATGGTATTCATTAAAATCACACAGGATTCCACATAATTAAAAACAAAAATTTTTAAATAAAAACATCGTTATTGTTTTGTGTTTGCAAAATGATAAATGAATCCTTTCACAGCCATAATGTAAATCACTAGAACATTAAATGTTTTGATGCATTTAAATTTTCTTCTTTTCACATTATGATGCTTTTTTTAAGACAGATCTGTCTCTTCCTGAAATTCTGACTGAAGAAATTAAGTAATATTTGTGAAGACTATTATTAAAAAGAAGCAAAGAGATGTTTTAATGTTCTATGTCATACAAATATCCTCTCTTACAGGACCTGGGGCACTTTCCTCAGGCACTGAAGCTCTAGGTGAGGTTTGGGGAGTAAGACTTAAACACACTTATAATGTCAAGTTTGGTCAAAAATAAAGCAAGAAACAAATAAAACATTCTAATACCATGTAAGAAATAGACCTGAATGCATAGAGGAAACTGTCAACAGTGTGGTGGGATGAAGAAAATTTCACGAAAGTATCATTTAAACGAGATCTTGAAGAACGAATTTTCAGAATTCTTTGAGGAAACTGGAATCCATAAGCCAAAATGAAATCTCTTTAGTAATGTGCTTTCCAAAATAACAAAAACTGACCCACCATTGGTAAGGCATGAGGTTTGAATACATTTTCCAGGAATGGCAATTTGGGGGGCACAATTTATTTACTTTTTTGGTTGCTATTATGGTCTGTAATTTCACACTTATAAGACTCTAGTTTGCAGTTTATAGCAATGGCTGGCGATACAAATACTCTGTCTTTTCTAACCTGTTGGGGGCCTGAAGCTCCACACCCCTTCTTGTGAGACCGCTTCTCCTTGACAATCT
>NW_007732686.1:79019-84447 GCF_000696425.1 Galeopterus variegatus
ACATTTTCCAGGAATGGCAATTTGGGGGGCACAATTTATTTACTTTTTTGGTTGCTATTATAGTCTGTAATTTCACACTTATAAGGCTCTAGTTTGCAGTTTATAGCAATGGCTGGTGATACAAATACTCTGTCTTTTCTAACCACGATTTTCCTCAGGAAACTGAAGCCCCTCCCCAGCAGACCAAGGCCTATCTCTGGACCAAGTTTCTACACTGACAATAATAATATATGCCCAACCTTGACAGGCTCCTCTGACCCAATTTTGGAACCCCATTCTTGGGGTCTACTTGTAGGAGTTTCTGATACCTAACTTTTCCAAATCTTACACGTTTAAATTCTTTTTCCTTTGCTTATTCCTTTTTGTAAAGTTATTTTTTTGTATTAGTTTCCTATTGCTGTATAGTATTATTGCACTTGTATTAGTTTCCTATTGCTTCTGTAGTAAATTACTACAAACTTAGTGGCTAAAAACAACAAAATGTTACTATTTTACAGTAGCTTAACCTTCTGGAGGTCAGAAGTCTAAAATGGGTTAGCTGGCCTGTGTTTCTTCTGGAAGCTCTGTATTCCTTTGTTCGTGACCCTGTTCTCCATCCCCAAAGCCAGCAGTGTAGCATCTTCTCTCTTCTGACACCTGCTTCTATCCATACATCTTTTCTCTCTGACTCTGACCCTCCTGCCCCTTTCTTATGAGGGCGGTTGGGTTTACACTGGGCTCACCAGATAATCCAGGATAATCTCCCTCCCCATCCCAAGAGCCTTATAAATCACATCTGTAATGTTTCTTTTGCTATGTTACTTAACATATTAACAGATTCTGTGGATTAAGACAGACATCTTTGGGGGAGCCATTATTTTGCTTACCATAATCCTGTACCCAGATTCACTAATTTTTAACCTTTTGCCATATTTTCCTTATAAATCTCACTCTCAATCTGTCTTGGTCTCTCTTGTCTCTCTCGATCGCTCTCTCACTGTATACATTAGCATTTACCATAGCATTTATCAAATTTACCTCAAAATAATTTGGCATGTGTTTTATGGTCATTTTTTTATGACCATATTTTTATATGGTCATACATTACCACAGTACAATTAAAATATAAAGGAAATATAATATTGATGTAATACTTTTATTTGATCTATAGTCTGTATTCCAATTTTGTCAATTATCGTAATACTAATTTGCTATGGAGCTTTTCTCCCTCTAGTACAGGAACATGCATCGTGTTTTGTTGTCATGTCTCCTTAGTATCTTTTAATCTGGAATGGATCCTTAGCCATTCTTTGTCTTTTATGCTACTGAAGAACAGAGGTTATTTATTTTATGAGCCATGCCTCCCTTTGGGTTTTTCTTAGGTTTTCTCATGTTTACATTTATGTTAGGCATCTCCAGACAGGAAAACCAGAAAACTGATCTGTCCTTAAAGTGTCATATATAGAGGAACAGAATTTCCATGTGCCCTTCATTAATAATATCACAATTGTTAGGATTTTTAGCATATTATTTATACACAATCATATTCACAACATTCAAGTGTGAAATATCAGTTCTGACAAATGTATACAACTGTGTAAACCATCACCACAGTCAGGAACTAAAACACCTCCCTCACACTCTAAAATTGCCTCCTACCACTCAGCAGGGAAACATCTCCATCTCCTGACCCTGACAAACTTACAACCATTTATTTGCTTTCTCTTTCTATAGATTTGCCTTTTCTAGAATTTCATATAAGTGCAATCATATAGTATATGGGTTTTCATTTCTGACTTTTTTCTCTAAGCCTAAATTCTTGAGATTCACCTATATTTCTGCATCTACTAGTAATTTGTTCTTTTTTAAAAACTGTTTTAATTTTTTTTTTTATTTTTTTTAATTTTAATGAGTAGTATTTCATTGTATTGATATGCCACAATTTACTTATTCATTAACCAGTTAAACACTGGATTTCTTATATATTTTGGCTATTGTGAGTAAAGTGTCTATAAACATTCAAGTACAAATCTTTTTGTGGAAATATCTGTTAATTCCTGTAACATAAATGCCTAACAGTGAGATTTCTGAGTTACATGGTAAATAAATATTTACCTTCATCAGAAAAATGCCAAACTGCTTCCCAAACTGGATATAACATTTTGCATTCCTACCAGCTATGAGTATATAAGAGTGCTAATTATTCCAGTCCTCAGCAGGAATTGATATTGATAGTGTCAGTCTTTTTAATTCAATCAAGCTAATGGATGTATAATGATACTTCACTATGGTTTTCATTTCCATTTATCTTATGGTTAAAAACATTGAACATATTTTCATGTGATTAATATTCATTGATTTACCTTCTTTGCTGAAATATCTGCTCACCTCTATTATACCTTACTTTAAATAGGGTTGTTTGCTCACCTCTATTATACTTTATTTTAAATAGGTTGTTTGTCCTTATGCATATAACATAAGGATCAAGGTTTATCTTCTTGATTATGAACATCTAATAATTCCGGNTATTTATTTTATGAGCCATGCCTCCCTTTGGGTTTTTCTTAGGTTTTCTCATGTTTACATTTATGTTAGGCATCTCCAGACAGGAAAACCAGAAAACTGATCTGTCCTTAAAGTGTCATATATAGAGGAACAGAATTTCCATGTGCCCTTCATTCATAATATCACAACTGTTAAGATTTTTAGCATATTATTTATACACAATCATATTCACAACATTCAAGTGTGAAATATCAGTTCTGACAAATGTATACAACTGTGTAAACCATCACCACAGTCAAGAAGTAAAACACCTCCCTCACGCTCTAAAATTGCCTCCTACCACTCAGCAGGGAAACATCTCCATCTCCTGACTCTGACAACCTTACAACCATTTATTTGCTTTCTCTTTCTATAGATTTGCCTTTTCTAGAATTTCATATAAGTGCAATCATATAGTAGATCGGTTTTCATTTCTGACTTTTTTCTCTAAGCCTAAATTCTTGAGATTCACCTACATTTCTGCATCTAGTAGTAATTTGTTCTTTTTTTAAAATTGTTTTTTTTTTTTTTTTTTTGCTGAGTAGTATTTCATTGTATTGATATGCCACAATTTACTTATTCATTAACCAGTTAAACACTGGATTTCTTATATATTTTGAAATATAAACATTCAAGTACAAATCTTTTTGTGGAAATATCTGTTAATCCCTGTAATAACGTAAATGCCTAACAGTGAGATTTCTGAGTTACATGGTAAATAAATATTTACCTTCATCAGAAAAATGCCAAACTGCTTCCCAAACTGGATATAACATTTTGCATTCCTACCAGCTATGAGTATATGAGAGTGCTAATTATTCCAGTCCTCAGCAGGAATTGATATTGATAGTGTCAGTCTTTTTAATTTTAATCAAGCTAATGGATGTATAATGATACTTCACTGTGGTTTTCATTTCCATTTATCTTATGATTAAAAACATTGAACATATTTTCATGTGATTATTTAATATTCATTGATTTACCTTCTTTGCTGAAATATCTGCTCACCTCTATTATACTTTATTTTAAATAGAGTTGTTTGCTCACCTCTATTACACTTTATTTTAAATAGGTTGTTTGTCCATATGCATATAACATAAGGATCAAGGTTTATCTTCTTGATTATGAACATCTAATAATTCCGGTAACATTTGTTGCAAGTCTATCCTTTTCTCATTCAATTCCTTTATAATGTTTGTCTATTGTCACTTTAGCATATATGTGTGGATCTGTTTCTGGACTGTTGATTCTATTTCAGTAATCTATAAATCTATTATTTTGGGGTATGGGGCAGGGAGCAGCTGGCTGGTATAAGGATTGAAGTTATCAGCACCACACTCTAACCAAGTAAGCTAACCAGCCAGTCCTCTATAAATGTATTCTTATGCTACACTATCCTGATTATTATAACTTTATAGGAAGTTTTAAAATCATGCAGAGAAAGCCCTTTATCTTTGTTGTCTCCAAATAGAAGAGAAAGAAACATTTCCCAAGTTATGGTATGAGGCCAGCATTACTCTGGTTTTAAAACCAAACAAAGGGTATAAAGAAATAATATTATAGACCAAAACCCCATGTGAATATAGTCCCTAAAATCTACAGTATTAGCAAATAAAATTCAGCAATATATAAAATAAGTAATACACCTTGGACAAGTGGAGTTTATTTTCTGGTTAATTTGAGCGTAATTTGGCAATTCTAGGTATTCTGTATTTCTGTAAAAAAATTTAGAATCACCTTCTCAATTTGAACACAAATCCTGCTAAGACATTTATTGGAATTACATTAAATACATATGTCAAATTGAGGAGAACTGCCATCTCAACAATAATGAGTCTGCCTATCCATGAAGATGGTGTATTTTTTCATTCATTATTCATTCACTAGTGCTTCTTTAATTTCTCTCAGCAATGTTTTAAAATCAAAATCGTGCATATTTTTACATTTTAACTCTAGATATTTTATATTACTAGATGTTATTTATAATTAGCATTATCTTTTATATCTTGATTTCCAAAGTTTTATTGCTCATATGGAAGTACAGCAGAAGTATTAAGAAGACAAACAACTCAATTATAAAAATGGGCAAATGATTTTAACAGATAGTTCACCAAAGATACACAGATGGGAAGTAAGTACAGGAAAAGACATTCAACATGATTAGTCACTATTGAAATGCAAATTAAAACCACAATGTGATTCTCACTTCTCACCAGTGGTATGGCTAATATTGGGAGAAAAAACTGACAGTACTGAGTGCTGATGTGGATGCAAAAAAACACCTAGAGTTCTCATACATTGTTAGTAGGAATGCAAAACAGTAAAATCACTCTGGAGAATGATTTGACAGTTTTTTGTATATATTTAAACACACAACATATGACCTATCAATCTCACTGCTAGGTACTTACCCAAGTTAAAGGAAAACTTTACTTTTATACAAAAATCTGTACACGAATGTCTATAAGAGCTTTATTAGTAACTGCCAAGAATAGCATACTAGGGAAATCTTTCAGTGATGGAAATGCCCCATATCTTCATTATGCTAGTAATTACCTTAGTGTATTAATGTGCCAAATCTCATGAAAATGTACATTTAAAATTTGTGAGTTTTCTAGTATGATAGCCATACCTCAATAAACTTCACTGGATCTCCAGGATAGATCACATATTAGGACACAAATCAAGTCTCAACAAATTCAAAAAAATTGGAATTATCCCATGTATTTTCTCAGACCACAATGGATTAAAACTAGAAATCAATAACAAACGAAACTCTGGAAGCTATACAAACACATGGAAATTAAACAACATTCTACTTAACGACACATGGGTCCAAGAAGGAATCAAGCAGGAAATAAAAAAATTTATTGAAACAAATGAAAATAATGATACATCATACCAA
>NW_007732686.1:86781-107437 GCF_000696425.1 Galeopterus variegatus
ACACACACACACAAACACACACAAAAAAAACCGGGGCAGGGGGAGGGGAGAAGATATAACAACTACATTTTCTTTGAAGGTGTTACAACAAGCAAACAGAAAGGTCATTCTTGGGTGGGAGGGGGGAGAGGGAGGAGGGAGGGAGGTTTCGGTGATGGGTCATAATAATCAACCACATTGTATATTGACAAAATAAATAAATAAATAAATAAATAAAATAAATAAAATGCTTTAATCATTTTTTAAATTGCTGTATGGAAGGAAATTTCAAGAAGAGCTGGAAAGAATAGTTTGGTAAGAAAAATAAAATTATTAAAAGCCACCAGTACTTTGATTTCTTAATGTTCAGTTTAATGAGCAATGCCATTCTAATAGGTGCTTCAAGAGCATTTATATAACTTTGGCTCCCATTTTTTCTTCCATGATTTTTTGAAAGATGAAGATTTCTGCCTCCTGGAAAGGTAAAGCAGAGAGCTAGTACAAATAGGAATAATATATAACCTCATACTGGGTTAATTCATTTCTTTTATAAAGCAAATTGTAAATAATTTTATTCAGAAAGTCATTGCCTATTGATTTTTGTTACAGAGTACCTTGGCAGCATGAAATTCTGTGTTTTGCTTTAGTCACAAATATTCATTTCTTCTGAACAAAACACTGACTTTGGTTGAAGGACAAAGAAAGTCACAGTACTCCAAAGCTTGAGGAAAATGGCTTTTTAAAAAAAATCAACTCATTTTAAGCACAGTAGCTGAAAAAGCAAGTGTAAATGAGCCACTGAAAGTTTTCACTCAGCATGTTTGTACCTTCAAAACATTATTTTCAATTTCTGTCATGTTCATAACCCAGACCTATAAAAGGCATCATCTTCAAATAGCACCTGTTGTAAAGATGATAAAATTGGGGAAAATATATATTTAAGAAATAGCATAAATAAAAGCAAGTGGGGAAGATTGTCAAAATAGCATACAAATATATAAGCCATTATCTACAACTTACAACATCTAACATAAATATTTCCTATCCCCCTGAGTTTCAAACTACGTGAAATTATTTCCAGGGTACATTATGATCAAGAATAGGAATTGTAAGTTATTATTCTTCTTTTTATTTAGCTTGCTTATTTATTGATTCTTTTTATTTGATACACATTAGGAATCAGAAGGAAATGAAAGGAGCACAGATTTGAAAAGCACAAAACATTGCTTTAGAGCACATTGCTAATTGAAAAAATCAGATCTAGTGATTACTGGTGTACATCAAGCTAGAAAACATTCTTCATTCAAAGGAGTAAATAGAAAAGAAGAAAATGTAATTCCTCACTCTCTGGTAACTACAGCAGACAACAGGATTCTGCCGAACCTCTTTTCCAAGTTGATACTTAGACATAGATATAGATAACATAGATCAGCTATAGATGATGATATAGAGATAGAAATGTAAGAAGATACATATGAATTTCTTTCCTGAAAAATATTTTGACTTCACAAGTACATATTATGAATTTAAAATAAAGCAGTTATGTTTATTGGGCTTCATACTCAAATACAAAAAAAATTAAAAATTTAAGTGATTACAACGAAATTTTATCATCTTAATTATATGGGGAAGAATCTCTTATTTTAGACATTTTAAATACGGAGCCCATACTTAAGTGAAATTTTAAAAATTTGTAGAAGGTATTATGAATTTAAAATAAAGCAGTTATGTTTATTGGGCTTCATACTCAAATACAAAAAAAAATTAAAAATTTAAGTGATTACAATGAAATTTTATCATCTTAATTATATGGGGGAGAATCTCTTATTTTAGACATTTTAAATACGGAGCCCATACTTAAGTGAAATTTTAAAAATTTGTAGAAGGCATCCCAAAAGAGTAAAGTGTTGAAATAAAAGAATCTTGAAGAAAGTTTAGAAGAAATCATATTATTTGATTAGAAGAAATACAGCAGGAGTAAAGAGCCAAGTGATTTAAAGGAATGAAGAAAACAAGGTATAAAAACAACCAAGAGTGGTTGGAAGTGGTGCAAACAGGAGCAGGAGTGTGTCTCATCTCTAGGGAGTGATAGTCATTTAGTTGTAGAACTCCAGCCAGTGTTGTGTTGTAGGCACACAGGCCCACTCTTCCAAGAGTTTTGAGCTTTTATCAGAAACCAGAAATCCAGATTTATGTTTGAAATCTCCTAACTTTTTTAATGTTATTAATTGTTGCCTATGCAGAATCCACTTGACTTCTGTCCTCCCAAACGAAACTGAAATTTGAGCTCAAGTACTACACAGGATTCCCCTGGTTATAATTATTGGTCCATTCCTAGGTTTATAACCTAAGTTGTCTAATTTAGGTAGACAAGACATTAAATACATGGCTAAGCCACTTAATCCATAGACAGCTCCCAACAATTTTTTTTAAAATAAACTTTCTAAATTTACACAGACCTTAAATCCAGGATTTGGAAAGAATTGACATTAATTGTAAAGTAGCTGGAATTGGATAGAGGAAGACAATCTATCTAGATTACAGTTAACAGAACAGCTTGGGTATACATTATGGATCAGTCAATCTATGAAAATAAAAAATATTCTGTATCACTTCAACTACTAAAAATTGGACTTTGTTATTTTACCACGCTAAATTGCTTTTGTGAAGCATCACACAATTTCCTTAACACGTCGGTCAACATTTCCCAATAATAAGAAGGATATTGGGAATCAGAAAAAAAGGTATAAGCAACAAAGTATTGTGCTACAGTAGATTCTGAGAGGTATACTATTCAATTACTAAACACTGTAGGCTGAGATGAGTTAAGAAAAATCCTGAATGCCATGCCTGATACCCCACTGACAAAACCAGCTTCCTCCATATTTCTTGCAAAGCCCAGGAAACAGAGCTCTGAGAATTTTAGGTTTTTGTGTATTGTATTGACTCAGAATTAGTGAGAATCTGGCACAGAGGGCTTTTTGAATCTTTAACTGCTGCATAATAAAAGTATAATAGGCTAAAGCATGCTAGAGACTAGAAATTGTACTAATTAGAACAGATTCAGCATCACTCATGTGGACAGAAAATGGAAGCAAGAACAATCTACCCACACTGTCAATGTAGTGTATATACAGACACAGATTTTTTTGAAATTGAGTTTAAAGAGAAATAAATTAATTAATAGAAGTGACTATAAAAATTATAATGGCAGAACAGCATCTGGAAGATAGTCAATGGAATCAAACAAGCTGAGATTAAAGAGAAGAAACTGAAATAAGGAAGAAGAAAAAAAACTTGAAATGCAAGAGTAGAAATATAAAATAAATTATACAAAAAAGCCAAAGAGTTGGAGTAGAAAATCAAACTAATGATGTTAAGGAAAAAATCAGATTTCCAAGAAAAGAGAAGAAAATGATAAAGTGATAAAAACCACTAGAGAGAAGAGTAGCAATATGGAAAGCACAAACAGATATTTTGAAAAGAAAGAAGGAGAATTGAATAAAAGATTAACAAATTTTAAGTAATCTCCACAGTCAAAGCAAGAACTGTGAAACCAAACTGGGTGGATTCATAGATATTTAGGAGGAAAAAAAATCAATGAAATAAACTCACACCTAGACAGAATTTTTGATGAAATATTGAACTAAAAAGATTAAAATACAAATAAACAAAAAGTCAGCATTATAAAAAAATTTAATTACAAAAATATAAATATCATGATGTCCTCTAGCATTTTCTCTGCAATACTGAATGCCAAAATAAAGAAAATAGTAGTGAAGCTGAATTTTAAAAGTTGCAACTAAATAATTTTATAACCACTTCCAGCAGTAACAAAATATTTGATTATCCACAGACTTAAACAAGATAATACTTACTTTTTAAAAATCAAGTACTTGAAGATGTTACTCAAAAGTACAAATAGAGTTTTTTGTCAGCATAGTAAGTACCATAAAATAAAAAACAAGATGAAGAGAACAGCCACTGAATGAATGGAAAAAATAAACAATTATATAGTCAAATTAATGTAGAAGAGATAAAATAATATTCAGGAGAAAAAATGCATTTCATGGGAGCCCTAATAGTTTACAAACTTGGAGCTGACATACAATTCAATCAAAGACCATGGGATAATGTCTCAGAAAAGTAAAATGTGAAATGACAGCTAAGCTACATAATTCCTTAGTGGGAGTCGATATTAAAAAGAATAATACATTATATCTGCAAGGTTCACAGAGACATTTCTAGGTAAATTCTTTATAATATGTGAAATATTATAGTATCAGCTCAAAAATCACAGGTGAAGTATACATGTCTACCTCCTTTCTACATAAATTTCCTTGAATAAAGACATGTGATTAATATTTCAATTTAAAATTTTATAAGTATTATACAATTATAACATTTATAGCATAATTGCATATAAAATTTTATATTACATATTCATAGATATAACCATATATAATTACATATTATATAATACATGAAGTAGAAAATATATTATATAATTATAAAATAATTAAACACACATAATATCATGATTATATCAGCCAAAAAAAAAAATCATTGACAAACCTGAAATTTGGAGGAATTCCTAAAAACGAAGGCAGAGATTATGTAACTGGAAGAGAGATAAGAACAGAAAAATATATATTTTAAAATTAGATATGACTTATGTTCAGCATATTGGCAATATAAAAATTATAATGCCAGTATAAGTTTAAATGTAAAAATAGTAATTACCATACAGTATTGTTAGAGGAATTGGTTTATAAAGCCAATTACAGAAGAGCAGTTTGTTAATACCTATCAAACTCTAATATTTAAGGTATATAAATGTAATCCAATATTTTAAGTTTTAGTCTTTAAGCACCTGTAATAATTAAATATTTTACAATTTGAATGCATTCATATAATGTGTATAATTTTCTAAGCCATTCAAATGTTTAAGCATGGTGACAGAATGATTATTACCCTCATATCCCAGTTCTGACACTTTGTAGCTTATTTTTCTACTTCTCAGTTTACTAATATTTATCTCATAAGATAGTTATGAAGAACAAATTAAATGAGAGCTACATAAACATAACTTGTACATATATACACATTTATTTATATATAATTATTGTTATGTTA
Source organism: Galeopterus variegatus (assembly GCF_000696425.1). Lineage (NCBI taxonomy): Eukaryota > Metazoa > Chordata > Mammalia > Dermoptera > Cynocephalidae > Galeopterus > Galeopterus variegatus. The sequence continues at coordinate 91,897 of NW_007732686.1, forward strand.
TTATGTTCCAATTATTTTCAATTTTTAAATATTTCATTCAAATGTAATTTACACATTAGTTCTTAAGAAGGGAGAATACAGTTTCTTGACACTAAATATTTTAAGGTTTTATTGGCCATATTAATCTTCCTTACAAAAGTTTTTAGTTATCTAAAAGTTCTTAAAATGTCAAAGTAAGAAGATAAGAAAAACTTACTAGTTTAAGGGGCGATGGGGGAAGCAGGTTTGGTTTCAATCTTCGCTCTGATTGCTCTAGAAAAGCTGAATTTTATCAAATGTACAACTTTGTACTAATTGTGCTAATTCACTAAGTCTGGTTACTTCCATTAAAAATGGGTTTAATAACCACTTCAGGTGTTATTTGGAGAATTAAGAAGTATAATGTATATTATAGCATCAAACACAAAACCTAATCCATATTAGAAGATAAATAAATGCCCCTCTATCTCTTTTGCTTTATTTTATTTTTCTGTTATTCTACAAGACAAATATCACATATCTGTGTAGTTAATATCTTATATTTATGTAGTTAATATCTGTTATTCCTTGCCACCTGCATGGCAGAGATGTGAAAGTAGACTTTATTAAAATGTGCTATTGCTTTATGTGGATGGATTGTTAAAAACTGCAGGTTGATTTTATACGAGGAGGCATCTTGGAAAATAGCATGTCTTGGTACTATTTGTATATTTGAAGAAATATGATTTCTCATTGAAGATATAAATCCTGATCTTTTTAAGTAATTTGCTTACATTGTGGTCCCATGGGATTGATTATACAAAACTGGTCTAAACCAGGATTTCAAATACCCTGTATTTATAATTGTACAACAATTCCTCTCAACTTTCCAATTTTTAGATTTTTACAGACAGTGATTTATGAATATCTCTAGAGTCATGCCTAGGCCAATTAAACACACATATACCCATATGACCAAGACAGCTTAGATGAGTAGAGAACAAAACTAATGTATTCAAAAGCTGGAAGCATCCTCTTGCTTGTCTCCATTTCTTACGCATGAATTACAGGCAAAAAACTTTATACATAAATCATATGGTTTGTGAAACTATAAATACAGAGAGTATATTTTGAATTTCTAGTTTCAGGAAATAATTTTCACTATGTTGTTAATAAGAACTCAGAAAGAAATTTGGCTATGTCCACAGAACCACACAACTCTGTCATTGTTAATGGAAAACTGAAACTACATTCCTTACTTATAAACAAACATGTTGTTCTGATAAATGAAAATAGTCCATGTCACTAAAGCTACTTTCAGAATCACTCAAGTTCTTTAGTGTTATATCTCCTGAAGGAGAAGATATCGCCCCTGCAATATTAATTCAAGTGCCCTCTCCTGTCTCTCTCACCAATGTCCTTCTTGACCTTCTCTCCTCAAACTCCATCTACAACTCCAGAAACCCCTCAGTCCTCAGACCTCCACTTGCTTTGTTTTGTGCATTTCCACTCACAGTTTGTTTACTCTCCCTCGTACTTTTATGATTTCCTATTATAAAAGTCAAAGAACATGTCTGGCAAGGCAGGAAACCCTTTTCAGAAGTGTGATAGGATAAGACAATCTGATCATGTATTATTAAATCTGCATGCCAACACGTCTGGCAAGGCAGGAAACCCTTTTCAGAAGTGTGATAGGATAAGACAATCTGATCATGTATAATTAAATCTGCATGCCAACACACACACACACACAGATGTATGAGAGATCTGCCATTTATTGAGTACTTACTGTTCGCCAGACACTGTGGAAACCTATTAAAATGTTCTATGTTGTTTCATCCCTATGACAACCTTATAAGGTCTGTAATGTCTCCATTTTACATCCAAATGAAGAAACTGAGGCACAGAGAGGTTTCTGAATTGCCTGTGGAAGAGCGAAAACTAGGACTCAAGCTATCTGACTCTCAAGTGCACATTCTGAGCCACTCTGCTCTGTTTCTTTTCTAATGAAATGCTGTGTAAATATGAATCCTTACATTTTTAAAGCATTCTTCACACTAGCATAAATAATATAATAGAGGAAAGGTGCGTTCCTTTAAATGATTCTTGAAAATAGCCAAACACTGTTGGAGCCAAGGTTATGGAATTAGGTGAGTCATCAAACTGGGTGCTGGAGCTTTAGATAAGAGGGGAGGTGTGGATTCAAACTAATGAGGCAGAATTTCTGTGTGATTCATAAAATAATTCTAAAGGTATCTCAAAAAGGGAGACAATATGAACTCTCAATCACGGTATATATGCATTCATTTTGGGGCGAGGCATTAAAAAACTAGTTCATATCTAGGCTCTAGAGTTTAAATACCAATAGCACATACAGTCGTTTTGCATAGGTAATAAATGACTGTGACTTTAAGGGCAATCAACCATGCTTTGCAGGGTATTAAAATATTAGGAACACAGTAAACACTCTATACATGCTAGCCGTCGACACTAATACTAATTATAATAAATTAATTCCTTCACAGTCATCAATTATGTATGCTGTATTTGCTACTGAAGAAGAATTTGGGGAGATAAAATCGACCAATTTTAACAAGAAAAATAAATATAAAATAAATTGAAATACATGGCTAAGTGGCTGTAACGAATCAAAAATGAAAAAGCAAGTGAGCTTCTCAGATTACAATTACAGGAGGAAACAACAGTATAGAGACAAGAAATACTCAGTCACGCATGAGCTCAAAATGGTCAACAGACCAAGAGCAACTTCTCTTTATATCTGAACATGGAAAAACGTTTCTTTTCCAGACAGCAACTGGGCTTCACTGATGAAAACAAAACAAAACAAACAAAAATCTATTTCCAAAACTGATCAGTGATTAGGAGAGATAAAAGGACTAATAAATTTTAGAGGAAAGAGAAAATAGATGTGGTTGTTAGACTGGATAGCTTAAATATGGGTGAGCTAATGGAGTCTTAATGAATCCATATGCCATAGATTTTCCACTAATTGGGAAATTAACGAAGTTAACCACATAACCAAGAGCAACTTCTCTTTATATCTGAACATGGAAAAACGTTTCTTTTCCAGACAGCAACTAGGCTTCACTGATGAAAAAAAAACAAAACAAACAAAAATCTATTTCCACAACTGATCAGTGATTAGGAGAGATAAAAGGACTAATAAATTTTAGAGGAAAGAGAAAATAGATGTGGTTGTTAGACTGGATAGCTTAAATATGGGTGAGCTAATGGAGTCTTAATGAATCCACATGCCATAGATTTTCCACTAATTGGGAAATTAATGAAGTTAACCACATGAAGTGTGTGACATTTAGAAATACTCTTTAAAAATTGCTTCAGAAGTGAAAAAATCACTGGAGAAAACTTTTTCTGAGTAATACACATACATATACATATGTGTATGTAACCCTCTGTGGCAGGCCTGGAAGGTATTTGTTTCTTCCATTGGCTCATAACTTTTTTGTGATAGTGTCTAGGGCCAACGGTTCTTTCACTTCAGCATGCATTAGAATCCCTTGGAGGGCTGGATAAAACACAGATTCCTGAGCCTTGCCTCAGCCTTCTTGATTCAGTGGGGCTGGGATGAGGCCTAAGAATTGCATTTCTAATGAGTTCTCAGGCAATGCCAATGCCACTGATCTTGTGACTAGTGATTAAGCTTTGAGAACCACTGATTTGGAGTCTTCAATATATATCACCAAGACAAGAATAAGAACATAAATAGCACAAGCCAGGACTGAGGTTCACAGTAATCTAATGGAATTTGATAGGAGAATAACAAAAACACTTCTTCAAAGGAGATGTTTTGTTTCCTACTCTAATGTCATCTTTCGACTAGTCTCCAATGTACAAATGCTTTGGCTCTTGTGCACAAACACTTGTGCAGAATTTAAGTTGACTTGCTATCTTGCTCCAACAATCTATATAGTAGCATAGTTTTGGAACAATTGAAAATATTCTTGTGATGTAATGTAATCTTCCTACTGTGTATGAGAGGCAGGTGGATGTGGAGGATATTTTTGTATTGTTCATTTTATCTCTCAATTTGAGCAGAAAGAAATGTTAATGTCAGTCAAAACACTTCTAACTTGTCAAATAATTTTTTAAGAACTTACATGTCTATAAAAGAGAAAAATATCTTGGAGAGATAAGGTTGTGCTTAATACGTAAATGTGTTTTTTCACTCTATTTTCATGGTCTCATTATTTATATTTTGATTCTTCTTTGGAGATATCATCTCAATGACAGCTCAGGAGTGAAGGCAATGTGAATACCTCTCTGAGGTACAAAACATTCACTACTCTTAAAAAAAAAATAAGAGTTAAAATATAGAAGGCTGATAATGGGAAACAAAGACTCAAGAGTTCCTGGTTTAGATATAACATTTCTAGCAAAATGGATACATGTTACACAGAATGGCTGCTGGCTACCTAACCAGCATTCTCCCTTGTTTTAGCTTATTTGAAGTGAATTGAGCACATCTTAACACTATTCACTTAAAAGACATAGAAGAGAAGACTCATTTGGGTGTGTTGTAACAAGGTAAGAATAGAGGTGGCGCAAGATCCCTTTTTGCTATGCTCTATACCCAGGGTAGGCCACTTGCTTGAGCTGGGCATTCTCACTCAGAATGAATATGGCTGGGAAAGATCGGGTGTTAATGACCACACTTGGATTATGATATATGGCTGTTTCAGAGAATCTCATAAGGATCTAATCAGATCTAGGAGAATAATCTACACAAGTAACGTTTATACCACAGCAACTTCCTCCCTGCCCACCCCTCACCTTCCTCTGTGGAGGAGCTCATTCTGTGCAAACAATGAGTTCTGAATGTTGCACAAGATTGGGCTCACTTATCTCCTTTATCTGGTCTTGTACAGGCGCATAATACCCTTGTTTATGAGAAACAAATCTTTTTATAAATATTAAATCTGAACTGAGAGTTTTTCCTTCATTACGTCATTTCCTCTTAAGAACTAGTCAGTATAGAATTAGTGGTCCAACTACTTCATCTATGTCTATGATTCTTGGATCTTGCCTACATTTCAAGTAAAATGTACTCAATATGTAACCTGCCATTTGCAAAATAATGAATAAACCTACAGGACATTATCCTGAGTGAAATAAGCCAATCACAGAAGGACACATCTGTGTGATTCCACTTATATGAGGAATCTACAACAGTCAAATGCATAAAAGCAGAGAATAGAATGGTGGTTGCCAGGGCAGTGAAATAAGCCAATCACAGAAGGACACATCTGTGTGATTCCACTTATATGAGGAATCTACAATAGTCAAATGCATAAAAGCAGAGAATAGAATGGTGGTTGCCAGGGCAGGGGGAGGAGGAAATAAGGAGTTGTGGCTTGTGGTTATAAAGTTTTGGTTATCAATACATCCTAGAGATCTGCTATACAACATTGTCCTTTTAGTTAACTATATGGCATTGTGCATTTAAAAAATTGTTAATAGGGTAGATATCATGTTAAGATTTCTCACAAAATATACACACACACATGCAAAGAGACACAAGGAAACTTTTGAAGACCTTGGATATTTTTATTACCTTGATTTTGGTGATGGTATCATAAGTCTATGCATATGTCCAAACTCATCAAATTGTACACATTAAACATGAGGATTTTTATGTAAAACAATCACTATTTCAGTAGTCACAGTTTTTGCCTTACAATTAAACTTTAAGACAACTAACAACTCTCTAGTATTTACTGTGTTTTCATTTAACTCTAAAAGCAACTTTCAAAGTTGTTTTATGTCTTATCATGTCCATTTTTCAAGTGAAGAACCTTAAACTAAGGGAGTTTGAACAATTTCCCCAAAGCAACACACACACACACACACACACACACAGAGAGAGAGAGAGAGAGAGAGCTTTGATGATCACCCAGGACTGGACCATAGTGATATTAGTTCCTATATACTTTTTTCCTACACCATGCATAAAATTGGTCTGCAAATAACAACTAAGATTTTGATCCCACAATACGCAGTTTATTACTTAATATCTCTACCCCAAATAGGTTTCATTTTAAGTGAAATAAATGATATAAAAGATTTAAGGTGGATAAATATTATGAACTGAAGAGGAGGCCCAAGAAAAGTCATAGAAATGACTAAATTAATAGTTATCAAAACAAAAGATTGATCAAACATTAAAAAAGGAAAAACTTGTAAGTCAGGGCAGGGCAGGAAAGACTTCATTAATGATTCGTCTACTGACTCACAAGTAGGACAAAAACCATCTAACTTGATATGTGCAAAAGGCGTAAGGAATTCAGTTCTGAGAAAAGGAATATTAAAATCTTGAATAAACAAAATATTTTCAAGGATATAACACAAAGTAAACAGGGAAATATGTTGGCTAAGTTTCATTTCTTTAAGGAAACTTTAGAAAATTTGATCTACATGTGTCCAAAAACATAAAAAAGTAATGCCCTTTGTGCTCAGAGGTAGTTAAGGTATACTACCCTTCAAACTGAAAAGAAACTTTGAGACCAAAAAGCAAAGCAGGCAATTCTGCATGGCTTACAAAGAATTTTATTACAGAGTAACTTACATTGGACGAGGTCACACACAGCAATGAATCAGACATCTACAGCAGTTCAGAGCTCTAGCTTTCTAGCTTCAGAAAAATCTTATATAGAAAAATCAGTGCTCCTAAAAATATCTTCAAGGAAACAGCTTAAGACAAATGAGTCAATAACATCTCTCACCAGGTGTCCTGTGACATATGAAGCAGGGGTCTTGTGATGCTAGTGCACAGATCTACTGACACCACTCGCTGCAATAAGTGAGCTCCTCCCCGAAGCCTGTTTTCCCATTACACTTGCCCCAGCATGGCAGGTGGGATCAAAGATGGAGCCAGTCCAGTTTGTCCTCTATTACTACTTAATTAACAAATTTTAAAAATGCTTCCGATAACTGTTTCATAACATTTACTAGTGGATGGGTTCTGGATAAAAAATATCCAAGCAAAACATTTACTGAAAACTATTAGGATTTAGAACAAGAAATATTTTTAAGTGCACATTATATTATCATAGTTCTGCACTTAATAATACATAATTATATCTCTGGCAAACTTATTTTGCAATAAACCAATTTCTAGAGTTCTTACTATTGTTAAAAATTAGGTTTGCCAATAACATTTAAAAATAGTCAATACCCAACTAGTTTTAATGGATTAAATTTGACACTTTCTACCTCTCTAAGATATTAACTGACACCAACATTATGGGTTTAGTGGTTTGGAAGTAGTCTCTGTTTTTTATATAAAGACATAAAAGATAAAATGCCCTCATTCAAGTGATGTAGTTTTAAGTCAGGATACAATGTAAATTTAGGAAGTCAACACCCTTTTTATTTTTTGCTTCCTCAGTCACAATACTTCTCACTACAGGATAGTGTCTAGAATTCTATAATTAAAGATTGTTTCTATAGCATGAGTGTATTAGTCCATTTGTGTTACTTGTAACAAAATACACAGAACTGGATATTTTAAAAGAAAATGAAATGTATTGCTTACAGTTTCAGAGGCTAGGAAGTCCAAAGTCCAGGGAATACATCTGATGAGTCTTCTCTGGTGGTGGCTTTACAGCAATACAGGGGTCTCACATGGCAGAAAATGGCAGAGCAGAGAGAGGAAAAAACCAACCTCCTCATTCACCCTCCTTTTAAAGTCCTCAGAACCATGCCCACAACCACCATTATTAATCCATGCACCATGGCATGGTCCTACAATCTAATCACCTCTTTGAGACCCCACCTGTCAATAACCATAATAGTATTTCCCAGCTCATCAGTTACAATGAGAATTAAGTATCAATGAGGTGGGGTGAGGGGAAGGCATCCAATCTACAGCAGTGAGTTATGTTGGTTTTATCAGTTATAACATAACTATATCTTGGTTATAACATATGTTTATATATTATAACTATGTTATGTTATATCAGTTAGGATTCCTGGGCTCTAGCAATAGTAAAAAATAATTTTATTTGGAAAGATATAGAGGATTTAAACAATTGACAGATGGTTATGAAAAGCAAGTCAAAGCCCAGGTGTTATGGAAGGATCAAAGGAAATCTCTTTTATCAGAAAAAGAGAAAAACATCTAGTCTGAATATCATAGCCACGCTGGCCCTTGATTCTTCTACCACTGGACACATCTCTTCTGCTGTCACCAGTGGATGACAACCACCCTTTAGCTTCACTTCCCAGGAAAGAGCCAAGCTTTAAGCTTTAGCTACCATGAGAAAAGCAGCAGGTGGATTCTGCTGCTCTGAATCTTGTAGTCGAGGTAGGTCATTTCCTCTGTTTCGGTCAGGATTCGGTCAGAAAAAGAGACTCCTCTCTAATTGTCTCAACAGGAAGAGGTTTAATAAAGAGAACTAGGTGCTTACTAAACAATTGGAAGGGCTTCCAACCCTCATATCTGTGCTAGTCTTCAGATACTCTGGGTGTAGCTAATGCTGCTTTGATCAAAAATTTTAGGAGATTATTTGTGGGTGCTTACTAAACAATTGGAAGGGCTTCCAACCCTCATATCTGTGCTAGTCTTCAGATACTTTGGGTGTAGCTAATGCTGCTTTGATCAAAAATTTTAGGAGATTATTTGTGGCAAAGAGCCACATTTGCACATCAGCACCTAAGTAGATGATTTGTGGGAGAATACCCAGAGACTGCTGCAAATCTTCATGTTTGACAAAGGCAATGAGTTAGCCTGCCACTGCTCAGGGCTTCCTGTTCACTGTATAGAGTTTGTGTGAATGCCTAATTGGTGGGATCTAAACACAACTCCGCTGACAAGGCAGTCTCCAAAATGTACTTCCCAGGTTTCCAGTACCTATGATTCTGGGCTGAAGATGGAAGAAGATGGGTGTACTGTCAAATGCCAGCACAAAGTCTTGTGTTTCTTCACACAGAAAATATATATATATAATTAGGAATCGTCCTCAGATAGAAAGATGAGGTTTGTACTGAACCAAAAGACCACAGAGGCACATCACAATGTAATGCTCAAATGTTCCTCATATAATATGTATTTTCCAAACAGATGATAGCATCCAATAAAGTTGATTTTTAAATTACCAATTAATCTCTCTATTTAAACCATTTTCAGACATAATCTTACGGCACATGTACCATGGTCTATGTAAAAAGTGTTTTCTTTTAATACAATTGCTATGCATGCTAGTGTAATTAGGAAAAAACAACAGCAAAAATAAATAATACATATATACATACAGGTTCTCTGTCCTCTTCTACCTATCATGTACAAAGATTATCCTTGGATCTTTGGTGGCATCTTCAAATGGTGTTCTATATTTGTCACATTTTGGACATGAGGTCTGCCAGAGATTAGCTATTTATTTCATGGTTTTCCTAAGCAAGCCCTAGTTAAATTATTGTAAACTTGCTTTACATTTTACTGGAATTTGCTTTTCTTTGAATGCAAGAATGACCATTCAAGACAACCAGTTTTTCATCAATCCATTCCTAAAACACAGCCAATCTGAGGAATCCAAGTTGCCTTAAACCTCACAGTAAGCACCCTGTGAGGTCTGAAAACCATCTTATTCATCCTTCTTTCACCAACAAGGAACTTGGCCCATTGAAGGCAATTAATAAATACTTGATGAATGACTGGATGAATGACAGAAGACTACCTACACCCAGGCCTTGATCCTTGGCTGATCTGATTTTATCATTCTATCTGACATAGCTCAAGATATAAAAAGATGTTACATGTAACATAAATCCATATTTTAAAAAATACAACCCTTCATATTTTTTCTTTTAGTAGCTTTCTGGGGAATATACCAAAAAGCATATGTACTTCGCAGGGCCTGGTTTTCCAAAGTCTTGCAGTTGCAAAGACAGGAAATTTTCCTCAGGCTATAAGCCTCTGATGTGAGATAAAGAATTGTGGCACAGCAGGTTGCTGGCTCAAAGACAGACTAGTTACTGATTGNTCTGTGGTGTGAGGTAAAGAATTGTGGCACAGCAGGTTGCTGGCTCAAAGACAGACTAGTTACTGATTGTTATGTAAAGATACTGAGAAATTGTTATAAGAAGGAATGTTTGCTAAGATCAAGCTTGTGTTGATAAGATCATTTAATTGTCTAAGGGAATGTCATCTGTCTTGTTTCACTGAAAGTTACCAGCCTATAATGTTAAACTATAACCCCACCTATGTCTCTTCTTGTAACTTCCTGGTCTGGAAATTTAATGCAGGTAGAGAACCCCAATTTGGCATTAATTTTCCCAAGGAAGGGATCCCTCTTGCTGGAGGGTCCTGGAAAAGTTAACCACTTTGGGGCTTCTCACTGCTCAGTAGAGATGGGCTTTGAGTAATCCTTTGTGTCTCTGTCACCCAGGGGAAATGGGGTGACAAATCCATGGTGGGCGAAGCAACACAAAGCAACAACTTTTTATTATAGGTTAAAGTTTTTTTCTTATTTTTTTCATAACAATGTGAATCATTCCTTTTTCATCTCCAGTCTTTACAAATGTTCTGCTACTTTGGCAACTACCTTCTATGATGAATTGTCAGCACTGAGATTCAAATTACTTCTTAAATTATCTAATCTTTAATCTTAATGTCCAGGGAGACATTAACATTAACATCTTAACAATAACATCTTAATGTTAAAATTAAAAGACAGAACATTTTTCTTGAATTCCTCCAAAATCAGTTTTGTAATACAGATAATAGATGATCTCTTGCACTTTGCTAATGATGATCAATTAATACATGATAAGAAAAACTTTTTTAAAGAGGTAATTTTATTTCCAAACTGGCTAGCATTTAATACAACTTAGCACGTACCAGCTAGCCTTAACATGAAAAAACAAAACTATATATTCCATAGATCCTTTGGCTAAACTAGTTAAATACATATTTCTCAATAATAGAAATTGAACAGTGATGAAAACAATCAAATAGTTATCAACAAATAGAGACAATTTGCAAAAATTCCAAATAAATGGGCAGCAAAATTTGATGAATTGTTGAGATACAATGCTACACAGTATGCTAAGTTCAAATTTAAGTAACATTTTTTTGATTGGGTAAATTAAATTTGATCTTAATCGAATGTTAAACCTTTAGAGTTTTTTTTCTTTAAAATTGCTAATTCCTATTTCTTTTAAACACAACTTTTCATTATTAAGTGTGATAAAAAGATTTAATTAGAAGTTTTCATAAAATAATGAAAACCTCAACATTTTAATGCCAAAAACTTCTATCTTTGCAAGTTGTGCAGTTTGTTTCAAGGAAAATGCTACCAAACAAACAAACAAAAAGATAAAGAAAGAAGTAATTATAAAAACCATATAAATTACACCCTTTTCATTAAACAGATACTTTTCACTTCAGTGTTTTTCCGAGATAAAAATTATAAATTATTCTTATTTATTGAACAGCTATTTTATTTCATTTTATTTTAAGTTTTATTGAGGTATAATTGATACATCAAAAATTGTACATATTTAATGTTTACATTTTGGTGAGTTTGGAGATATGCATAAAACCACAATGCCATTACCTCAATCAATGTACTAGATATATCCATCACCCCCCAAGCTTTACTTATGTTCTTTGTGGATTTTGGGGGTTTTGGTTTGTGTGACAAGAAACATTTAACATGAAATTTATCCTCTTAACATATTTTAAAGTGCACAATACCATACTGTTAACTGTAGGTACTTTGCTGTATATAGGTTCTATCTGCTGATCACTAGCGAAAATCCTAGTCAGATCAATTGGGCAAGAAAAAGAAATAAAAGGCATCCAAATGTGAAAGGAAAAAGTTAAATTGTCTCTGTTTGCAGATGACATGATCTTATATATAGAATACTCTAAAGATTCCTCAGAAAAAACTTAGAACTAATAAATTCAGCAATGCTGCAGGGTACAAAATCAACATATAAATATCAGTTGTAGGGCTGGCCAGTTAGTTAAATTAAATAATCAATTTATTCCTAAGTATTTTATTATTTTTGGTGCAATTATAAATAGTACTGTTTTATTAATTTTCTTTTTAGATATTTCTTTGCTAGTGTATAGCAATACAACTGATATTTGACCTTGGTTTTATTTATTTATTTATTTTTTGTGGTGGCTGGCTGGTGGTACAGGGACCCGAGCCCTTGACCTTAGTGTTATAACATTGTGCTCTAACCAACTGAACTATTTAAAATTATTATTAAATATTTAAACTAACAAAATTAAGGAGGTAAAAGAATTGTACACTATTTGAAAACTATTGTTCACTAATGAAAACTATAAAACACTGATGAAAGAATTTAAATGAGACACAAATAAATGAAAAGACATCCCATGTTAGTGGATTGGAAAGAATTAATATTGTAAAAATGCCCATACTACTCAAAGTGAGCTACAGATTCAATACAATTCCTATCAAAATCCCATGGCATTTTTTTTCACAAATAGAAGATATAATCCTAAAATTCATATGAAACCACAAAAGATTCCAAATAACCAAAATGATCTTGAGAAAGAAGAAAGCCAGAGGTGAAATACTTCCTTATTTTAAAATACATTTAAAACCTATAGTAATCAAAACAGTATGGTACTGGCATAAAAACAGGCGCATAGACTAATGGAACAGAATAGAAAGCCCAGAAATAAACTCCTGCATATATAATTAACTGATCTTCAAAAAGAGGTGCCAAGAACACACAATGGGGAATGGATAGTCTCTTCAACAAATTATGTTGGGAAAACTGATACCCACATGCAAAAGAATAAAATCAGACCCCTGTCTTATACCATACACAAAAGTAACTCAAAATGGGTTACAGACTTAAACCTCAGACCTGAAACTATAAAACTTCTTGAAGAAAACATTGGGAAAAACCTTCTTGACATTGGTCTTGGCAATGACTGCATGGATTTGACACCAAAAGCACAGGCAACAAAATAAAAAATAAACAGGCAGGACTACATCAAACTGAAAAGCTTCTACATAGCAAAGAAAACAATGAACAGAGTGAAAGGGCAAACTATGGAATGGGAGAAAATATTTGTAAACCATCTCCCTCATAAAGAGTCAATATCCAAAATATATCAGAATCTCCTACAACTAAATAGCAAACAAAAAGCCTGATTAAAAATGGGCAAAGAACTTTAATAGACATTTCTCTAAAGAGATAAAAATGGCCAACAAGTTTATGAAAAGGTGTTCAACATCGGTAATCAGTAAGGGAAATGAAGATCAAAAACACAATGAGTTATCACCTCATACTTGTTAGAATGGATATTATCAAAAAAATAAAAGACAAGGTGTCAGTGGGATGTGGAGAAATTAGAACCCTTAAACACTGTTGGTGGGAATGCAAAATGGTGAAGCCATATGGAAAACAGTATGAAGTTTCCTCAAAAAAATAAAATAGAATTACCATATGAAACAGCTGTTCCATTTCTGGGTAGGTATCCAAAAGAATTTAATTCTGGATATCAAAGAGGTATTACCACTCCTATATTCTTTGCAGCATTATTCACAATAGCTGAAATGTGTAAACAACCCAAATTTCCGTCAACAGATGAATGGCTCAACCCCCAAAAGCCTGACCTGCTGCCACCAAGGGAGCCAGAGTGACCGTCAGCCAGCCATCAGCAACTCTCCCTGCCACTGCTGCAGAAAACAGTGCTGAAGAAGTGGGTCATGATTGCCACTGCAACAACTGCTGAACAAGGATGGCTTACTGCCACACCAGCAGCCACAGCTTCCTCATAGGTGACCCTCTGGCCACTGATTCGCATAGACAGGAGAGTCACCAGCAGAGCCCAGGGAAAGTGGAAAGAATAAAGAGAAAATCTACCCAGTGTCACCCATTCAAAACAAGGAGCACTAGTATACCCCAGTACAACTATCAGGGGCAGGGGTAGCTAGTTAGGGTGCCAAACAGACCCACCAAAGAAAACCCACAATAACCTAAGAGTGACAAGATTCCAAGGTGCTACCCGCCACCAAAATTTGAGAGCTTGCCCATATCCTGATAAGCCAACACAGTGTCACCAACATCAGCAAGGAAATACTAAGTGCCCCAGGGACTAGACTACAGAGGCACTCTCACGCTGAATTCAACCAAACTCTGAATTCCTCCAACACTGAATTTAGCCAAAGTACCTAAATGGAAACTACACTCCTTCATCTACCTGGAACCAACACTAGAACACCCTACAAAACCGTCATTATAAAACACATCTACAAGCGGAACTCCCTCACCTCCAGCCTCACTCCAGAGTACTAGAAAAAAGCAACTGCTCTACCAGATGACTACACACCAACATAGAGATACTGGAAATATGAAAAAAAAGAAAGAAAGAAAATATGACAGCACCAAAGGAATATAATAATTCTCAAATACCAAATCCTATAGAACAAGAAGTCCTTGAAATAACTGAAAAGGAATTTCGAGCATCAATCCTACAGAACCTCAATAAGACACAAGAAGATTCAGTTAGACAACACAATGAAATGAGAAAAATTATCAAGGATCTGAAGGAGGAAATATACAGAGAAATTAATGCCTTAAAAAAGAATGTAGCAGAGCTTGTGGAACTAAAGGATTCATTCAGAAAGGTAAAAAACACAACAGAGAGCTTAAACAGCAGACTAGAACATGCAGAATAGAGAATTTCTGATCTTAAAGATGGCCTTTATGAAATAACCCAGGCAGAAAAAAATAAATAAAAGAAAGGAGTTTTAAAAAATGAAAAAAATCTAAGAGAGATAGCAGACCACCTTAAGGGAACAAATATCCAAATCATTGGTTTTCCAGAAGGGAATTAGAAATGAAAAGGCATGGAAAATATATTCAGTGAAATAATAGCAGAAACCCTCCCAGGTATAGGGAGAAATATGGACCTTCAGATCCAAGCGGCTCAAAGAGCCCCAAACATATTGAAACCAAAAAGATCTTCTCCAATACACAATATAGTCAATCTGGCAAAGTTCAAAGATGAAGAACAAATCCTAAAAGCAGCAAGAGAAAAGCATCAAGTCACCTATAAGGGAGCTCCTGTCAGACTAACAGTGGACTTTTCATCAGAAACCCTAAAGGCTAGAAGAGAATGGGATGATATATTCAAAATACTAAAAGACAAAAATTGCCAGCCAAGAATACTATATCCAGCAAGGCTATCCTTCAGAAATGAAAGAGAATAGTATATTTCCCAGACAAACAAAAACTGCAGGAGTTCACAACCACACAACCAGCCCTACAAGAAATCCTCAAGGGAGTACTGCACCTGGTATCTGAAAAACAACCATCACTACCACTAATACACACTAAAGAACAAAACCTATCAATAGAACAAAAATGCAAACAATAAAGAGAAAGGAACTTTATCTAACCACCTCAAGAAAGGAACAAACATGGAAGATAAACAATAAAATAGAAAGAAAGGAACAAAAAAATATTTAAAACATCCAAACAAAAATTAACAAAATGCCAGAAGTAAATCAACAACTTTCAATAATAACTCTTAATGTAAAAGGATTAAATT
>NW_007732686.1:107790-108782 GCF_000696425.1 Galeopterus variegatus
TTCAATAATAACTCTTAATGTAAAAGGATTAAATTCCCCACTCAAAAGACACAGACTGACTAAGTGGATTAAAAAGATAAACCCAACAATATGCTGTCTTCAAGAGACTCTCCTGAGCTGTGAAGACACACATAGACTAAGAATGAAAGGATGGAAAAAGATATACTATGCAAATAAAAATCAAAAATGAGCAGGAGTATCTATTCTTGTGTCTGATAAAATAGACTTTAAACCACAAAAGAGGCAAAGAAAGCCACTATGTAATGATAAAGGGATCTCTCCAGCAAGAAGACATAACAATCATAAATATATATGCACCCAACATCAGAGCAACCAGATATATAAAGCAAACACTATTAGCCCTAAAGAAAGAAATACACCCTAATGCCATAACAGTTGGGGACCTGAACACCTTCTCTCAACATTGTATGATCATCTATGCAAAAACTCAACAAAGAAACAAAATACCAAAACCACACTTTAGACCAATTGGTTTTGGCATACATCTACAGTACATTTCATCCAACAAAAACAGAATATACATTCTTCTCATCAGCACATGGAACATTCTCTAGGATAGACCATATATTATATTATGTCACATATCAAGCATCAGCTAATTTTTAAAAATTGAAATTATTTCATATTTTTTTCAGACCACTATCGATTAAAACTAGAAATCAATAACAAATGAAATTCTGGAAACTAAGAAATACATGGAAATTAAACAACATCCTCCTGAATGACATAAGGGTCCAAGGAGAAATTAAACAGGAAATTTAAAAATGTATTGAAACTAATGAAAATAATGACATCTGTAGGATACTGCAAAAGCAGTACTGAGAGGGAAGTTTATCACAATAAAGGCTTGCATCAGAAGAATAGAAAAACTCAAATAAACAACCTAACTCTAAACCTCAAAAACTAAAAAAACAAGAGCAATCCAACCCCAAAGTTAGCAGATGGAAAGAAATCATTAAGATAAGAGCAGA
>NW_007732686.1:109446-110528 GCF_000696425.1 Galeopterus variegatus
ACTGAACCAAGAAGACATAGAAAGCCTGAAAAGACCAATAATAAGAAAAGAGATTGAAGATATAATCAGCAGTCTCCCAACAACAAAAATGCCCAGGATCAGATGGCTTTAATGCTGAATTCTACCAAACCTTAAAAGAAGAATTAATACCAATTCTCTTCAAACTATTCCAAAAAATTGAAACACAGGCCATTCTCCCAAACTCATCCTATGAAGCAAATATCATTCTGATACCAAAACCAGACAAAGATACAACTAAAAAAGAAAACCACAGGACAATATCTTTGGTGAATATAGATGCAAAAATCCTCATTAAAATATTAGCAAATAGAACATAGCAACATATCCAAAAAATTATGCACCATGAANAAAAAAAACAAAGCCAGAGGCATAACACTTCCTGACTTCAAATTATACTACAAAGCTATAGTAACCAATACAGCATGGTACTGACATGAAAACAGACACATTGACCAATGGTTCAGAATAGAGAACCCAGAAATCAGCCCATATACCTGCAGTCAATTGATCTTCAACAAAGGCACCAAGAACATACACTGGAGAAAAGTCTGTCTCTTCAATAAATACTGCTTGGAAAATTGGACACCCATATGTAGAAGAATGAAATTAGACCATAAGTCTCATCATACACCAAAATCAACTCAAAATGGATTAAAAACTTAAATATACTTCCTGAAACTACAAAACACCTACAAGAAAATAGAGGAAACACTTCAGGAAGTAAAACTGAGCATAGACTTTATGACTACAACCCCAAAAGCACAGGCAACAAAAGGAAAAATATACAAATGGGATTACATCAAACTAAAAAGCTTCTGCACAGCAAAAGAAACAATTAACAGAGTGAAAAGACAACCAACAGAGTGGGAGAAAATATTTGCAAAATATGCATCCGACAAAGGATTAATATACAGAATATACAAGGAACTCAAACAACTTAACAGTAAAAAAAAAATAACAAGTAACCTGATTAAAAAGTGGACAAAGGAGCTGAATAGGTATTTCTCAAAGGAAAATATACAAATGGCCAACAGACACATGAAAAAAATGCTCAGTATCAC
>NW_007732686.1:111315-113251 GCF_000696425.1 Galeopterus variegatus
ATTTCTCAAAGGAAAATATACAAATGGCCAACAGACACATGAAAAAAATGCTCAGTATCACTCAGCATTAGAGAAATGCAAAGCAAAACCACTTTGAGACATTGTTGTATTCCAGTTAGGCTGGCTATTATCAAAAAGACAGAGAATAAAAAATGTAAGGATACAGAGAAAGAGGAACCCTCCTATACTGTTGGTGGGACTGCAAAATGGTGCAGCCATTATGGAAAATGCTATGGAATTCCTCAAACAACTACAGATAGAACTGTCATATGACCCAGCCATCCAACTGCTGGGTATATACCCAAAGGAATGGAAATCATCACGTCGAAAAGACACCTGTACTCCCATGCTTATTGCAGCTCCATTTACAATAGCCAAGAGCTGGAACCAACGTAAATGCCCATCATCAGATGAGTGGATAAGGAAATTGTCATATAATATACAATGGAATACTACTCTGTCATAAAAATTCAAATGCTTCCATTCATAGCAACATGGATGAACTTAGAGAAAATTATATTAAGTGAAATAACCCAGGCACAGAAAGAAAAATACCACATGTCCTCACTTATATGTAGGAGATAATTAAAAAACAAATAAATAATTAAACAAATAAAAAAGAAAAAGAAAAGATACAACAATCACAATAATATGTTGAACTTTAAGAGAGCAGAACTGAGGTTGCCGGGGGTGGGAACGTGTGTGAGGGGGGAGGAAAGGGAGGAATTGGTAAAGGGCCATGAAAATCTATTACACTGTATAATGATAAATATACTAATTATCCTGATTTGAACATCAACTATATATATACATATATATATGGAAAATGTGAAATATTCATACAATGGAATATTACTCAACCTTAAAAAAGAAGCAAATCCTACTGTTTGTGACAATGTGGATGAACCTGGAGGACATTATGCTAAGTGAAATAGGCCTGTCACAGAAGGACAAATACCACATGATTCCATTCACATGAGGTATTGAAAACAAACTCACAGAATTAGAAAACAGAATGGAGGTTGGAGAGGCTAGGGTGGAGGGCATGGGTGTGAAATGGGGAGCTGCTGTTCAATGGGTACAGTTTCAGTTATACAAGATGAATAAGACTTTTTTTCCTGAAACTCCTGATCATCTGGATGTTATAATATACTCACTCAATTGGAAAACCAATTCACCTAAAAGTTGTGCATGAATATATTTGCAGAAGAAATGTTCCTCATGTGATTAATGTGAGGAATTATGATAATCTATTTGCATATGACATGAAGCAGTTTAGAGGAGCATAATAATAAATTATATGTGGTTAATGTAGAAGCATAATACTTAAATAATTTACCAGCATTTAAATCTATTTTATGGTTTGTATTACTTGTATCAATTTGTAATTCATCCTTTTTTTTCTAGAGAATATATCAATGTCAATAAATGGCCATTCATTACACAAAACCTCTTCGCATGATCTGCCATACTAACTTTTGTTTCCTAATATTATCTAAACACTTCTTGTAAAGAAAGATGTCAGTGCTATCATAGATGTTGAATATTATTTTTATTGAAGTATGATTGACATACAGTAAACCTCACATACTGAATGTTTACAATTTGATTTTACCTATGTACATACTCATAATACAATCAGCACAATCAATATCTAGCACTCCCAAAACTTTCCTTATGCCTCTGTATAATCCCAGCCCACTACTACTCACACTGCCAATCCCCTGACCACTATAAAAAGATCCACTGATCTACTTTCCTTCCCTATAGAATAGTCTTAATTTTCTAGAATGTTATATGAATGGTTCTTTCCACTCAGCATTCAGATAGCTCAGTTATTTTGAGATTCTTCCACGTTGTTATATGTATCAATATTTCATTCCTTTTTACTGTCTAGTAGCATTCCTTTTTATGTATATAGTGTAATTTTATCTTT
>NW_007732686.1:113826-115128 GCF_000696425.1 Galeopterus variegatus
TGAAATGTCTGAATCATGTAGTGAGTGTATGTTTGACTTTTTAAGAAACTGCCAAACTGTTTTCCAAAATAGTTGTATTGTATTACTTTTCCACCAGCAGTTTATGAGAGTTCCAGTCACTCTTCCTCCTCACCTGCGTTATGTCTGGTCAGTCTCGTTAAATTTTAAACACTCTAATAGATATGTAGTAATATCTCGTTGTGGTTTAATGTATCTTTCCTTAATGACTGATGATGTCAAGCATCTTCTTATGTGCTTATTTACCATTCATATATCTTAATTGAAGTATCTATTCATATCTTTTGCTCATTTTTAATTGGTTTGGTTGCTTTCTTATTACAAAGTTTTTACAGGTCTTTATATATCCCAAATACTAGCACTTTGTGTGAAAAATTATTTGCAAACATTGTCTTTCAAGCTGTGAATCGTCTCTTCATTCTCTTAACTGTTTGGGTGAAGTACAATTTATCGATATTTTTCTTTTATGATCCATGATTTTGGTTTCATACCTAAGAAATCTTTGCCTAGCTTGGAGTTTCTCAACTTTTATTTCATTATTGCCTAAAAGAGCCTTTTTAGATCATTTTTTCATAATTGCCTTCTCTCCATGAAATGTTAATGCCACAGCTATATGCAAATCATTGTAATAACTTTTTTTTAATCCTCCAAGAGCACATTAGGGGCAATATTGCTCCTATTGAAAATGCTTGGTCTAATCCAGGTTTTCAAAGTCTTTCTCATATGATTAATTCTGGATGTTGTATAGTTCTAGGTTTACATTTAGGTCTATAAATAATTTTGAGTTCATTTTTGGGGATTTTGAAAGGGCTTCTTTTTATGTATATGAATATCTAATTATTCTCACACAACTTGTTGAAAAGACTCTCCTCTTTCCACTGAATTGCTGCCTTTACATCTTTGTTAAATATCAAATGACCATATATGTGGGAGTCTATTTCTGGATTCTCTATTTTGTAATATCGATCTATTTTTCTATCCTATGACAATATCACATTATACTGATTTCTTTAGATTTAAAATGTTTGAAGTCAAGCAGTGTAAGTCTTCCAAGATGTTCTTCTTTTTGAAGGTTGTCTTAGCATGTCTATTTTCTTGGCATTTTCATATAAATTTTTGAATCATCTCACCAACTTCTACAAAAAAAATCCCGCTGGGGTTTTGATTGGGATTGAATTGTATATATATACATATATTTGGGGAGCACTGACATCTTAGTAATACTCTTATCTTCTAATCCATAGACATGGTATAATTCTCTGATTGTCGGGTCCGCTGCCGGCC
>NW_007732686.1:116479-127211 GCF_000696425.1 Galeopterus variegatus
CTCGGGCGGGAGTGCCGCTGCGCTTCCCAAGCGGCGCACTATCCAGTGCGCCACCGGGCCGCCCGGGAAGGGAAGTTTTTTACATCCTCCCATCAGCTTTAAGATTACCAGAGCATGCATCCTGTCTCAATGCCTAGCTATTGCAATCACGCAGTGTTCACAAGTGCGGAAGCCCGTATTTGGCCAATAGGGGCTAAGGCAAGGTTCCCGCAGACACTCCCACCCTACTTCCTCCCAGCACCGTCTTAGGCGGCCAGCTTAATATGCCCTTGTGGACCCATAATGGTGCCGCTTGTAATGTCACTTAAGGTGGCGTTAGTTTTTAAGGCCCGACATCTGATTACTTAGGACTTTCTTAATTTTTCTCAGCAATGTTAGGTAGTTTTCAGTGTATCGATATTAAACATCTTTTGTCATATTTATCACTAGGTAGGAAGGAACTTCAAAAGTTCTTAGAAAAATAGAATTGAAAGATAATATAAGACTTTTCATGAACTTTTTGAAGTATCCTCATAGTTCATATTTGCTGATACCATCGTAAATAGTATTGTTATTTCTATTTCTCTTCCAAATGATTTTTTTTCTGTTATGTGATGATAAAATGAGTTTTTGTATATTGATTTTGTATCCTCCAAGCTTGCTAAACTCCCTTACTAGTTCTAGGAGCTTTCTTGTAGATTCCACAGGATTCTACATGGATGATCGTGTTCTCTTTGAATAGTTTTATTCATATTCTTTTTTTTTTTTTGGCCTTACTGTACTGTCTAAAGCCACCTGTAGAATTTTAAACAGACATGGTGAAAGCAGATAGTTTTGCTCTGTTTCTGATCTTTAAGGGAAAGCATTTAATCTATCACCATTAAATATGATGTTAGATGTAGGTTTTTTATAGATGCCGTCCATCAGGTTGAGGAAGTTCTATTCTATGCTTATTTGCTGAATTGTTATTTTAGTATTTTTGTTGTTGTTCCTTGGTATTTTGGCTCAGAAATGTGTATCAGGTTTTGACAAGTATTATCTCTGCTTGTAATGAGATACCATATACTCTAGATAGGCTTTTATTTTTTCAGTCCGTTATATGGTAAATTACATTGATTTTCAAATGCTAAAACAACCTTCATTCCTGGGTTAAATGTCATTTGGTCACGATGAATTCTACTTATTATATATCACTGGATTCAGTGTGTTCAAATTTTGTTAATAAATTTTGCATCTATATTCATGATAAATAGTCTTCAGTTTTTGTTCTTGTAATATATTTGTCTGATTTGGGTATTAAAGTAATGCTGCTCTCATAAAGTGAATTGAGAGTAGTCCCTCCTTGCCAATTTTCTGGAAGAGTTTATACAGATTTGGTATTTTTTCTTCCTACAGTACAATAGACTAGTGAAGCTATCAGGCCTTAGAATTTTCTTTATGAAAATGTTTTTGATTATAGTTTTCATTTCTATAATAGATACAAGGTTGATATCCGGGTTATCTATTTTTTCTTGAGTGAGTTTTGTTAGTTTATAGTCTATCAAGGAATTTGCTTAATAATTCATCAAAATTTTCAACTTTATTGACATAATGTGGTTCTTAATATTCCCTGTTGCCATTTTCATATCTATAAAAGCTGTAATGATGTTATCTCTCTCATTACTGGCATTAATAATGTGTGTCTTCTCATTTTTCCCCCCAATTTGTTAGAGATCTTCCAATTCTCCTGATCTTTGTAAAAAACCAGCTTTTGGTTTTACTAACTTTTTCTATTGCTTCTATGTTTTCTATGATTTTTTTTATTGGTTATGAATATTCATGAATACAAAGCTGATTGTCACCCCTTGTGCCCATGATGTGGGAGCCAGATTCATGTTGGCTGTCTACCCATTACCACAAATTACATTTGTACCCTGTGTCCCCCACCCAATTCTCCCCAACCTCCCTCCCCTGCCCCTCTCCCTCCCCTCCCCCACTCCACTTTGTATCCTAAGGAATGTTCTCTTCCTCTGCAAGACCAATGCACCACTGTAGTCTTTCTTTCCTTCCTTCTTTCTCTCTTAGCTCCCTCATATGAGTGAGCGCATGGTGTATTTATCCCTCTGTGCTTTGCTCTATGATTTTAACTCTGATCTTCATTATTACCTTTCTTCTCTTACTTTGGATTTTATTTGCTTTTCTTTTTGTTTGGTTTGTTTCTTTTCTTTTCTTTTTGTTTTCTTTTTGCTTGGAAACATTTCTTCTTTTCTAACACAGGTATTTATATTTCCCTATAAGGATTGCATTGGCTGCAAACCACAAATTTTGATATGTTGTATTTCCATTTTCAATCTATTCAAAGTATTTTCTAATTCCCCTTTTGATTTATTCTTTCATCCACATCTTATTTAGAAATGCATTATTTAGTTCCAAATATTTGTGCATTTTTTCACAAATATTTTTTCCACAAAATTTAAAGCAAGAAGAAATTTAGGAATGGCTTCTAAAGAGAAAAACTGAGTACCCAAACTACTGAGATTTTGTATACAATCAACAAAACTATGTTCCAGAGTGATATTTTTAAATTAATTTTGTAACTAATTAATTTAATTAGTAATTAATTTTGTAGATATGGGGGAGGGATAAGGCTTATCAATAACATATAAGTCATTCTGAGAAGTGAAAGTATATTTCAGAAGTTCATGTGCTCAAACTAAAATAAGAGACGTTTTCTAGATGGCAATGAATATCAAATAAGTTCGACATAATAAAATCAAATGCAACTGTTTTAAAACTAAATATGTAAAGTTGGTGGATGCAATTAATTTGAGAGATTAGATGTCTTTGCATGGTCAACAAGTCACAAAGGAGTTTATACCCTCTTTGGTGATTTTTCAATATAAGGTCCTTCTTTATTTACACATCTTTTTTTCATAGGGGCAAAATAGTCAACACCATATAGCACATATAATGTAGGAAAAGCCATGGTCTCTGCTCTCAAAGTGCTCACAGTCTACTTAGTGGAAAGATGAACACATAAATAGGCACCATGTCATGTGCTAATATGATAATGGGAGGCTAAGGAATGGGTAGAAGACAAAACATTTATGTCTGNTTCTTTATTTACACATCTTTTTTTCATAGGGGCAAAATAGTCAACACCATATAGCACATATCATGTAGGAAAAGCCATGGTCTCTGCTCTCAAAGTGCTCACAGTCTACTTAGTGGAAAGATGAACACATAAATAGGCACCATGCCATGTGCTAATATGATAATGGGAGGCTAAGGAATGGGTAGAAGACAAAACATTTATGTCTGTGTGGGACAGTCAGAGAGTGCTTTCCAGAAGGAGAGATGCTGGACCCACTCTTTATGGAAGGAGATACTTGACAAGATTATAATGGGAGATTGGTCCAAGATGAATATGGAGAATACTTGTGTCATATGTAGCAGCATCTGCCAACACATTAAGAATAGGAGAATAAGAGTACACCATTCAAGAACTGCCTGGACATTTTAGTTTTCAGTCTCATTAAGGTTAGTAACAATCTAATTAAGAATACTGTTGTTGGGCCGGCCCGGTGGCGCACTCGGTAGAGTGCGGTGCTTGGGAGCGCAGCGGTTCAGTAGAGTGCAGCGCTTGGGAGCGCAGCGGCACTCCCGCCGAGGGTTCGGATCCCATATAGAGACCGGTCCACTCACTGGTTGAGCGTGGTGCGGGCGCAATGCTGAGGGTTGAGATCCCGTTACCGGTCACGAAAAAAAAAAGACAAAAAAGGAAAAAAAAAAAGAATACTGTTGTCTGTTTCTATTCCAGTCTTATTTAATATTAATTGTGCTATTACTCCTGGAAGTGAGCATTCCTTTACCTGAAGGAATTCCTTTACCCCATACCTCTACCCAAAGTCAGATGAATATGTGGCGAATGAGTGACAGTAAAGAATCCCAATGATCTGAAATCATTATATAATTCAAATGTGACTACAAGTTATGTAAACGGTGAGAACACTTAACATCCACTCTCTTACCATATTTGAAGAATAGAATATGCCATCTTTGAAATTCAAACGTCTGAAAGACAACCAAAACTAAACAAAGCAACGACTCTTGTTGAACACACGAAAAAAAAAAGACAAAAAAGGGGAAAAAAAAAAAGAATACTGTTGTCTGTTTCTATTCCAGTCTTATTTAATATTAATTGTGCTATTACTCCTGGAAGTGAGCATTCCTTTACCCGAAGGAATTCCTTTACCCCATACCTCTACCCAAAGTCAGATGAATATGTGGCGAATGAGTGACAGTAAAGAATCCCAATGATCTGAAATCATTATATAATTCAAATGTGACTACAAGTTATGTAAATGGTGAGAACACTTAACATCCACTCTCTTACCATATTTGAAGAATAGAATATGCCATCATTAGTCGCAGTCACCATGCTGTACAATAGGTCGCTTGAACTTACTCCTCCTGTCTAATTGTAATTCTGTATACTTTGATCAACAGCTTCCCAATCTCCCCAACCCCCAGCTGCCCAGCCTCTGGTAACCACCACTCTACTCTCTACTTCTACGAAAATTTTGGGGGGGGGAAGTTATATAAATGGCATTTTATGAATATCAAAAAATGATTTATATTTTAAGCTCTTTAAGAACATGGATTCGAATATAAAATTTAATGTTACAAAAATCACCTCACAAACTTTATTTGTAACATCTATTATTGTTATTAAAAGTATTTAGAATTCAGTGTTTAAACCACTCTATAATAACAAGTTAGATGTATGCTTTCAGCAACTTTAGTTACTAGGTTGTTATTTATCAGCTGTTAGTCACTGGATTAACAATGGACTAAATAATATATTTTTAGGTACAAACCACTTAAGATGTAAACACTTGAACTAAGATGTAGAGTTCACATTATTATGAAAATAAATTCTGAGAAGTAACCTGCTTCGAAGATCTAAATAGTGTGATTATTTTGCAACTGAAAACAACAAATAGTACTTAAGGATTCAGTTAAAGAAAATGATCAATGTTGGAATAAGAAACTGTGTATGAGTCATTCACTAAAATAGATTATCTTTCACTTAAATTCCATTGAGTATATTATCCAGATTCAACGAAAGTACACAGAAAATGACTGTACATAAAGTTTATTCTAAGATCAAAATTATGTAAGCCAGAGGAAAATAAAATAAATATCTAATAAATACATGTGAATAAGCCAATTTAGGACCAGCGAATGCTGACTAGAACTTTTTTTAGCCATCAAACTAGCCCTGAGTGTCAGACAGGAAGAAAGATAAATAGAGACTTTTCCTGGATCTGCAACGATCCAGCTATCCTCTCTGACATTTAAAAAATAAATTCAAACCACACAAGAGGTAATAGAGCAATTTGCTTTCCTGCCTGTCAACAAACAATATACTTAAGCCTTTTATGCCATATCAGAAAAAGAATAAAAGAAAAGCAAGGTAACAAAGTATGGAGCCTGAGAAACATAGGAAAGACAGAGCATTCAAAACACTAAAGGAAATTTTTTCTCTGAAAACACTGACACCAAAGACTTAAGCCTTTTATGCCATATCAGAAAAAGAATAAAAGAAAAGCAAGGTAACAAAGTATGGAGCCTGAGAAACACAGGAAAGACAGAGCATTCAAAACACTAAAGGAAATTTTTTCTCTGAAAACACTGACACCAAAAGAATAGCTTAAAAAATAATAATAATAGCATCAGAGAAATGTTATTGCAAAATGACAATGGTCAATCAACAGCTTTTATTCATTTTTAATATCATGTATAATTTAATCCAGCCATACAGGCTAGGAAAGAATTCTCACCTCTCTTAATATCTGTGTTTAGAATCTTTCCTTTTCTACCTTAACTACCTCAGGTTTACCAAAGATAAATGGAAATTGAAAGCAAAACAGAAAACTTCTGAAGTTAAAAGTAACTTTTCCATTTGATAATGACCTATTTATTTAACTCAGAATATAAATGGATAAAATATTGTTTTTAAAGGGATTCTTGGTTAAAGAATCTGAATAGCTTGGGTAACCCCCTCATCATCACTGATAAAACAAAGCAAAACACATTTTCCCCTCACTGCCTAGGAGGAACATCGCGTCTAGAGATGAAAAACAGTAGATACAGCATATAAAGAAACATGTATGAAGGTTCATAATTCCGCTCAAGAATAACATGAGTCTAGGATCACGTAATGCTTCTACTTTTAACTCTCAAATAATTACAATTTAGAAAATAGTGATAAACTTTATACAAGGAAAACCTACACAGGACTAGGTATTTTAAAGTTGAAAGTAATTCCCTTCTGAATTGTATAAAAGGAAGGCAGGTAACTTCTGATGGAAAGAATATAACAGTAAAAAATAGATGATACCTACACAAATTGTCTTATCAAAGGCTGTGAGAGAAACTTTTGTAATTGCTCAAACTAATCTTTTCTACTTCCCCAGGACTCCTTCCCTTGGTCACTTTTGCTTAAAATGGAAGGGTGCCCTTGGATAGTCAGCTAAGCCAGCATCTGGTCCTGTATGCTGCCCCTGTCAAGCAACTTCACTCAATTCACATGGCCGTAAACTGCAAAATTAAGTGGACAAGAGCCCTCTTCCTCATTCTCCATTCCTTCTGTAGTCTCTTGGGAGCCAATTATGAAAAACCACTTTTGGGAAGGCCACAACCGAATATGCTTATTAGGAGGAGGAAGAGAGAGAGGAACAGGCAGAGCAGAAAATGGTGTGTGAGTAATTGAAATGTGGTGATAAAATTTCCATTCTGTTCACATTTTATATATGAGGTTTGATCCCGTGAATCAGTAGCCTCAGTGCATTAAATCACCCCATACCTAAGGTGGAATATTGGGGGAGAAGTGAGAGTTTGAGCTAGACTGAAAAAGAGACGAAAGTAAGCTCATTAGGGAAAGTGATCTCTGCTGATTGTCTTTCTCTTTTCCAGACTCAGGCAAACTTTTCACTTTGCCTTTTATTTGGTGCTGGTGCTATCCTATTAAGAAAACAATAACCACCTGTCAGCATGGTTTCTTGTCTTTGGGGTAGAAGGAAGAGTAGCACTAAGGTGATGGTGTGAACAGTGCATCCCCTTATAAATGCTGTAGCAGCAGTTTTCTTTAAAGTAGAAAGTTACTTAGAAGGAATAAGTTCTAGCATCCTACAGCTCTGCAGGGTGACTATAGTTAACAATAGTTTATTGCATATTTTCAAATAACTAAAAGAGGGAATATTGAATGTTCCCAACACAAAGAGATATAATCATTTAAGGTGATGGATATTCTAATTACCCTGATTTGATCATTACACATTCTATACATGAATCAAAATACCACACTCTACCCCATAAATATGTACGATTACTATATGCTAATTAAAAATAATAATTTTTTTAAAAAGCTGTAATGGCAGCCAAAAACCACCTTACTCAACATCAGGATACCACTACTAAAAAAAACTTTTTCTTTTTTTTTTTTTTTTTTTGCCTCACTAAAAAAGAAAGAAGAAAAATTACTTGTAAGAGAATTTTCTTTATTTTCTTTGCATCGGGTAGGAGAGTGAAAAAAATGTTAGCAGCTTGAGTTTGATTCATGTACATCTGAGTTTGCTGAGTCAATTGGCAAAAGAGACTAGATGATAATGTATTTTCAGGGAAGGGTGAGGAGTGTCCTTGGAAAGAACTTACTCGTAGGGAAGAAGTAGCCGGCCCAGGAAAAAAGACTGATTTTATTTGCCAGAGGGAATAGTCTTTTATAAAAGTTGTGCCTGATTATGGCTCTGAGAATTGTCTCATATAAACCCAGGGGACTTATGCCTGGATGCAGTGGTGAGCAAAGATGGGAATGAGAAGGAAACAGACTTTCATTAAGAACTCTCTCAGGTATTGTATTACCAGCAGCCATGCTAGGATTAGTCCACTGACAGAATGTGACACACAAGTCCAAGGGAATAAAGGACACATGGTGGAGCCCCGGGAAGAGCCTAATGACTGGCTGAGAAAGTCAGAAAACCAGGGTGCCCACAGAGATCCTCAGAAATAATTGGTAGAGGTTGGAAACTTTAAAGAGGGCCAACTCTGAGCCAGATAAATTAAATTATTATTTAAGTTCACCTCGTACCAAGAGAGAAGGGGGCACATCTGTGTACAGATGCAGGAATATGAGAGATCCGAGAGTGAGAGTGTGTGGAAGTTCTCCTCTCCTTGCTTCCATTTCCTTGGGAAGATAGGAAATTGGGTGATCATCTGAGAGGGTGTTGAGGGGTTGGAGGAATAAGAAGAGAGGAGAAGGTGTGACATAGTTGCTTAGGATAGAAGGGAATGATGTAGACTGATTCCTGGGTAGCACTAAGCACTCACTTGGGGTTAGAGATCGTGAATGAAATGTGAACTTGCCAGCAGGTTCTGAGTCTCTTTCACCAATCCTGTGCTCCTCTGTACCCCTGCTAACGGAGGGTGGAAGCAGAGGGAAGAGGTGGTTTTGAGGAGTACATAGAGCATGCAAGAGGCAAAGGAAAAAAAATGCCCATTCTCCAATAAGGGAAAATGGAAGTAATTAATGAAGAAAATAGGAGGGCAGCCTTGGGGAAGAGCCTTTCTAAAACCATGAAGTAGAAGAGTTTCACCAAGGACAGGAAAGTCTTCTAGGACTCATCATCTTATTAGTATCTTCCTTTAAGAGGTATGAGAGAGAGAATAATGAAAAAGAGCTAACGAGCTCTAACAATAAAGAGCTACTGGGATTTATTAAGATGGAAAGAGAAATAACCAGCTAAATAAACAGCTATCCTGGGAAGAAAGGCATGGGAAAAACACTGTGATGTTTCCCCCTTGTATGTAGATTACTAATGCTGTGGACATAGAACATAGGTAAGTTCTAGGTTTTCTCTGGTTTACCTGGGAGCAAAGGTGAAGATGACTTCCAGTCATCTGGTTAGTGAAGTGTGTGGTAAAGATAAAAAAAAAAAAAAAAAAAAAAAAAAAAAAAAACACTGAGTGCTTATTGCTTTTGTCATGAAGTAAAGGCTCACCCAGTATTGAGGATTACTTGAAAATCTGTGAGCAGCCTCATGGGGATGAGATCGATTCAAGAGCAGAAAAAATGAATTCTGACAAATAACTTTAAACAAAATTATGGAGGAAAATACAGCACCAAGTCTACCAATTATGACTGTGTGTAACCCCAGCTGAATACAGAGGAGGCAGTGACAAGCATCTAACACCAAAAAGAAATGCAGAATCCACTCTAAAAGAGGCAGCACTCTATGCAATAAGAGGGAAATTTGCCATAAACATGTCATTTGGAGAAAATTGAAAAACATATGAGATCTATTAAAACAAGATAATAATTGTTGCAATAGATGCAAGAGGGTCATTTGAAAAACTTTAACATCTATTCATAACAAAAAGCTTCTGCAAACTAGGAATAAAAAGAAACTTGATAGTGGGAATCTTTTTCAAATTCCTACAGCTACATCATATTAATCAGAAGCAAGGCAAAGACTTCCATTCTAATGACTCATATACAACATTTACTAAAACTTGTAGTCAGTGCAAGAAAGCAAGAGAAAGAAACAAAAGGAATCAAGTTTGAAAAAAAAAGAAAGAAAACTGCCCTTTTTTCCCAAACACATTGAAAATCCCATGGAACCTACAAAAATGCTTCTAGAGCTACTAAACGAGTTTATCAAGGCCACAAAATACAAGATCAATATACAAAAAATAGAGTGTATTTCTATATACTTGCAAAGAATAATTGAAAATAGAATTTTTTAAAAGTACCATTTATAATAGCACCCCAAAACAACATTAAATACTTTAAATGTGTATAAAATATGTATGCTGAAAACTAGAAAACACTGATGTAAGCAATTTAAAAGGCCAGAATTATTACAGAGATATTCCTTGTTCGGGAATTGGAAGACTCGATATTGTTAAAATATCAGTTCTTCCCAAATTTATCTATAGATACAATGAAATCCATTTTTAAATCATAACAGGATTTTGGGTTGAAATTGAGAAGATTTTTTAAATATTTATATAGAAAATTAAAGAAAATAGGATAATCAAAAAACTTTGAAAAAGAACAAAGTCAAAGGACTCACATTACCTGATTTTAAGAAGTTACTAAAAGTTACTATATGATATTGGAAGGATAAACAAAAAAAAATCAATGGAAGAGAATAAAGGATTTATAAATAGACTCACACAAGTATGGAAAATTGAGTTTGACAAGGAAATGAAATAGAGACACCACTATCTTTCTGCAAAAATTAACTCATTCTAATCATAGACCTAAAAATAAAACATAAAACTGTAAAACTTTTAGAAGAAACCATAGGAGAAAAATTTGTTGACTTTGGTTAGAAAAAGAAATCTTAAATGTGATGCTAAACATCACCCAAAAAGGAAAAAAAGTATGAACGGGACTTTATCAAAATTAAAACTTTGCTTTATTAAAGACACTACTAAGAGAGTAGAAAAATAATACACTGACAAAAACAACATTTTCAGATCATATATCCAACCAGGAACTTGTGTTCAAAATATATAAAGAGTCTCAAAACTGTACAATAGGTAAAAATCATTTTTTTATGCTCAAAAGATTTAAACAGACATTTCACCAAACAGAACTTACCAGTTCAAAATAGCACATGAAAATATGCTCAACAGGCAAAATGGTAAAGCCACTTCCTAAAACAGTTTGGCAGTTTCTTTTAGTGCCTCCAGCTTTATTTTATTT
>NW_007732687.1:0-19964 GCF_000696425.1 Galeopterus variegatus
GAGGTTTCGGTGATGGGACATAATAACCAACTACATTGTATATTGACAAAATAAAAATAATGATAAAAAAAAGAAGTATTTCTTGATTTTTGAATTTTAGCTTTTGTCTCTCTAACATATTTATGACAATGTACATGTTATTTACCACCAAGGTACATAACACCATGATTAAATTTCCTTTCTTGTACAAATGTTTAGTTTGACTTTTTCTTTTTTTTTTTGTGGCTGGCCAGTACAGGGATCGAACCACAGACCTCAGTGTTACCAGCACCAACTGAACTAACAGGCCAGCCTTGACTCACTTCTCATTTACCCAAGTTTTCTATGTTTCTACCTACTACTAATCCTCAAACGCTGTTACAGATTTGTAAAACTCAACTCTTCTCGACGTGGTCCAACACATCAGGTAATAAATCAGTTCCTTTAAAAAAAAGAGAAGGAAAAAAAAAAAAACAACCCAATGACCTCCCACCTACTCTATTTTAAACTGGTTCCTTAGACTCTCTCTTATGTTAGATCCCCCAATTCTCAGATCCCATGCCTTCTTTTCTCTTTTCTGGGTTCACTTTCTTAATTGGGTGGAACACAGCCTGGTACAGGAAGTAGAGTCTGAGGCTTTGTCTGACTGAAAATGTCTTCATTCTACCTTCATACTTGTTTAGGTTTTACTGAACATAAAATTTTAAGCTGGAGTTCATTTTTTCTCAAAACTAGTGGGGCATTGTTTCACTGTCTTCTATTTCTAGTATTGCAACTGAGGTCAATATAATTTTCATTCCTTGTTCTTTGAATGTGACATATTGTCTCCCTGGAAGCTTTTAAGATCTCTTTTTCCCTCCCTGATGATGTGAACTTCCAGTGATGAGCCTTGATATGGATCTTCTTTCACTCACTGTGCAGAACCCCTGCATAGCCCTTTTCAATATGAAACTTCTCATCTTTCATCACAGGAAAATTTCTAGTACTTTCTCAATTTCTCTTACTGGAACTCCCATTAATCCAATGTTGGATCTCCTAGATTGTCTAATTTTCTTTGTCCATTTTTTTTTTTAATTAGACCTTTCTGTTCTCATTTCTGGGTGATATCTGCTACTTTATCTTCCAAACCTACTAAGTTTTAATTTCTGTTATCATCCCTTAAATTCCAAAGAGCTCTTTATTCTCCAAATCATCTTTTTAATAGAAACTTGTATCACAGTTACAATATTAATTTGTTTTATTTTCCTCCAATTTCATATTTTAGGTTTATCTCTTTGATTTTCCTATGAGACTTTCTTCAAAAGGCTGGCAGTTGCCAACTGTCTGTTCATTTAGAACAAGTCACTCAAGATCAAATAGAAGCTCTTTGTTCACAACAGGGCTTCTCATCCAGCAAACTTCACTATAGGGTCATAGGAGGTTAGGCTGATTTTTAATTGAGCATCCCCAGTATCTGTATCCACAGGTCTCTGTCTTAAATAAGTTTCCTCATCACCAAAGCATTTCACCACCGCCCCTCTCCAAAAATTCACTAATATCCTGCTTTGAGGTTTTAAGCATAGTTTTTTCACTCCAGTATCTCATACTTATCCCTAGCTGTTCAAACTTCCATAAAGAAATTTCCTATCTCCTGCAAGAACTTGGGAGAGGGAGTCTCTCACTGTGCTGGGGTAGGTAGGGGCTCTGGGAGTCTAATTAATCCTAATATACACTTTAAATCAGTTCTCATATTTTTAGCCAAACCCTGAACATTCAAAGGTATTAGTGTCTCCAAGTTCTGAGGTTTTTCAGGATTCTTAGTGCAAATTATCTGGCTAACTATTGGTTTTCTTCACTGCAAGAATTTAATGGGCCGACCCCGTGGCGCACTCGGGAGAGTGTGGCGCTGGGAGTGCAGCGACGCTCCCGCCGTGGGTTCAGATCCTATATAGGAATGGCCGGTGCGCTCACTGGCTGAGCGCGGTGCGGACGACACCACACCAAGGGTTGCAATCCCCTTACCGGTCACGAAAAAGACAAAAAAAAAAGAAAAAGAATTTAAGGTTCAGCCCTCTCAGGAACAGTAAGACACACACTATTTCTATGCCCCAGTTGCTAACCATGTCTTTAATCTTCTAACATTTCTCTTATTTTTTTCCTTGGAAGTATATTTTTTATTCCTCTACTGTCATTATAGTAGGGCTTCAAGGGAAGAGGAGGATAAATGTGAATATTCGGTTTTCTATGTTTAACTACAGTTCTTACAATTATTTTTTTGTAGATTAAATATTTCAAATATAGAAAAAGGCATAAAATATAATAAACACCCATGCACACCCACCATGCAGACTAAGAAACTATTATGGATACAGCTAAAGTGTGTCTTCTTCCCTAATTCCATTCCCCTTCTCAACCAGAGATAACTGTTAAGTGCTTACCAATCCCATGTACATCTTCATGTTTTTACTATAGATAGAATTTATGAACATACAATATTCTTAACATATTTGATATAGGGAGTATAGTATACATATCTTTGTAGAACTTTTTCTGATTCATCCAAAAATGAATGCAGTTTTAGATCATTCATTTTCATTGTTACATAGTCTTATTATATGACTATACCATAATTTATCCATTCTCCTGTTAAGGCAAGTTTCCTATTTTTTTCCCCCATAATTACACAACAGACTTCTATAAATAATCTTTTATAAAAAAATGTTATTGAGGTATATGCACAAACATACTTAATGAGTTCCGTGAATCTTTACATATGCATGCACTCATGTAAGCCCCATTAAGATAAAATATTTCAAGCCCCCCAGAAGCCTCCTTTGTTCACTTTCTCAGTCAAGATACTCGCACAACCCAAACAAAAGTAACCACCACTCTGACTTCTATCACATAAATTAATTTTGATTGGTACTGAAATTGGTAAGTGAAACCATAAAATATGTACACTTTTGTATCTGACTTTTTCATTCATCATCATGGTTAAATTGATTATTATAAATTCATCATCATAAATTTATCCTAATTTTTGTGTGTGGCACAGATTTTTTCTTTCTTTAAACTGCTGTGTAGTATCACATCATATGACTACACATTAATTTATTTAGCCACTTGACTATTGATGTATACTTGGGTTGCTTCCAATTTTTAGATATTGTAAATGAGGCTGCTATGAACATTTTTGTACATGGCATTTGGCAGACATAGATGAACTTCTTCTGGTAAATATCTAGCAGTAGAACTGACGAGTATAAGGTAGACTATGGTCAGCTGTAGTAGGTATCACCAAATAGTATTCCAAAATGATTATATCAATTTACAGTCCCACAAGCAACAAAAAACAGTATCATGTGTTTCACACCATCATCAAGGCTTGGTTTTATCTGTCATTTTCATTTTTAGCTACTTGTTGGATATACAGTGGTATTTCACTTTAGGTTTTAATGAATATTTCTCCGGTAATGACTAATGACACAGAGCATCTTTTTATATAAATACTGGCTATTTGAATACCTACTTTCTATGTTCCTGTTTAAATCTTTTACTCATTTTAAAAGTGACTTTTTACCCCTTTTTTTTTTTGGTAACAGCTTTGAGACATTCACCTTCTGTATAATTCACACATTTAAAAGTGTACAATTCGGGCCGAGCCCATGGCACACTCAGAGTGTGGCGCTGGGAGCGCAGCAGCGCTCCCGCCACGGGTTCGGATCCTATATAGGGATGGCCACTGTGCTCACTGGCTGAGCGCGGTGCGGCCGGTCTCAAAAAAAAAAAAAAGTATACAATTCAATGGTTTTTAGTATATTCACAGACGTGTACAACCATCACCACAATTTTAGAATATCTCGACACCACAAAAAGAAACCCATATCTTTTAGCCGTGCCCAATCTCAAATAATTCTAGCCCTAGGCATCCAATAATCTACTATCTATTTCTAAAGATTTGTTCCTATTCTGGACATTTTATATAAATAGAATCATATAATGGTTTTTTGTGACTGGCTTCTTTCACTTCACATGTTTTCAGTGATCATCTACATTGCAGCATGTATCAGTACTTCATTCCTTTTTATGGCTGAATAACATTCCATTTTGTTATAAACCAAATTTAATCTATCTATTCATCAGCTGGTGGACATTTGAATTTTTTCCACTTTGTGGTTAGGAATAATGCTGCCATGAACAATTATGTAAAGTGTTAATGTATATGTGTGGTTTCATTTCTCTTGGGTATATACACAGGAGTGAAATTATTGGATCATATGGTAACTCTGTTTAATTTTCTGAAGAACTGCCAGACTGTTTTCAAATTGGTTGCACCGTTTTACATGACCTCTAACAGAGTATGAGAGTTCCTAGTCTTCCACATTCTCAACCAAAACTTATTACCTGTCTTTTTTATTATATCTATCCTAGTGAGTGTAAAGTGTTATTTCATTGTAGTACTGACATGAATTTCTCTGTTAACTAATGATGCTGAACATCTTTCCATGTGCTTATTGGCCATTTGTGTATCTTCTTTGGAGAAATGTCTATTCAGAACCTTTGCCCATTTTTTAATTGTATTATTTATCTTTTTATTATTGAGTTGTAAAAGTTCTTTACATATTTTAGATGCAAGTCCTTTATTGGATATATAATTTGGAAATATCTTCTCCCATTGTGTGGGTAGTTTTTACTTTCTTGATGTTGTCCTTTGAGGCACAAAAGTTTTTCATTTTGATGAAGTCCAGTGTATCTATTTTTTCCTTTGGCTGCTTGTGCTTTTGGCGTCATATCAAAGAAACTATTACCCAACCCAAAGTCATAAAGACTTACTCTTAGGTTTCAAAAGTTTTATATTTTTAACCTCACATTTAGGTGTGACTTCATTTTCACTTAATTTTTGTGTATGTTGTTCATTCGTTTGCATTTGAATATCCACTTGTCCCAGCACCATTTGTTGAAGACTATTCTTTTGTCACTGAATTGTCTTGGTACCCTTGTCAAAAATCAACTCACTGCAAATGTGAAGATTTATACCTGAACTCTCAATTGTATTTCATTCATCTATACGTCTGTTCTTATGCTAGTACCACACTGTCTTATTACTGCTGCTTTTTAGTAAGTTTTTAAACTGGGAAGTGTGAATCTTCCAACTTCATTCTTTTTCAAGATTGCTATAGCTATTCTGAACCCTGTTAATTTCGTATGATTTTTAGGATAAGCTTGTCAATTCCTGCAAAGGAGACAATTACCATTTTGGTAGAGATTATGTTAAATCTGTAGATCAATCCAGAGAGTACTGCTGTCTTAATATTATCTTCTGATCTGTGACCATGGGATATCTTTCCAGTTATTAGATTACCTTTAATTTGTTCTAATAATGTTTTGTAGTTTTCAGATTATAAATTTTATACTTCTTCTGTTAAATTTATTCCCAAGTATTTAATTGTTTTGATGCTACTGTAAATAGAATGTTTTGTTCGTTTCATCCTCAGGTTTTTCACTGCAAGTGCATAGGTAGTCAAATGATTTTTTAAGCTGATTTTATATCCTGCAAACTTACTGATGTTAATAAATCCTAACAGTTTTTCAACGGATCCTTAGGATTTTCTATATACAAGATCATGTCATCTGCAAAAAGAGATAGGTTTAATCCCTCCTTTCCAATCTAGATGCCTTTTCTGGCCTTATCTCCTTAGCCAGAACCTACAGTACAAAGTTTAAAAGTGAAGAGAGTAGCCATCCTAGTCTAGCTCCTTAATGTGGGGAAAAGCATTTATAAGATGCTGGATTTGGTTTGCTTATTTTTTTTTTCACCTATATTCATAAGAGATATTGGTCTGTAGTTTTCTTCTGTGATATATTTGTATGATTCTGGTGTCAGAGCAATACTGGCCTCACAGAATAAGTTGGGAAGTGTTCCCTCTTCTCTCAGGGAGCACTTGTGAAGAACTGGACTTAATTCTTTAAGTGTTTGGTAGAATTCACTAGGAGAACCATCTGGGTCTATGATCTTCGCTGGTAGTCTGATTACTAATTCAATCTCTTTAGTTTTATGTATGTTGAGATTTCTGTATCTTCCTGAGTCAGTTTCAGTAATTTATGTCTTTCTGGAAATTTGTCCATTTCATCTAAGTCATCTAACTTACTGGCATCCAACTGTTCATAGTTTTACAGTATAATACTCTTATTTTTGCAAGGTCAGTAGTAATGCTCACTTCATTCCTGATTTTAGAAGACTTTGAGTCTTCTATTTTTCTTTGTCAATCTAGCTAAAGTTTTGTCAATTTTGTGGACCTAACAAAGCACCAAATTCGGGTTTTGTAGGTTTTTGATATTGTTTGTTTTTATTATATCCTTCCTTCTGTGCTTTTGGATTAGCTGCTGCTTCTTTTTCCAGTGTGTTATGTCTATTGACTTGGGAGCCTTCTTCTTTTTTAATGTTTGGAGCTATAAATTTATCCCTAACTAATGCTTCAGCTCTATCTTATATGTTTTGGTATGTTGCCTCTTCATATTCATTCACCTGAAAGTATTTTTTAATTTACCTTGATATTTCTTCTTTGACTAATTATTTTTTTAGAGCATATTGTTTAACTTAAACATATTTATGAGTTTCCCAAATTTTTTTCTGTTATTGATTTCTATTCATTCCATGGTGGTTGGAGAACATACTTTGCATTATGTCAATCCTTTTAAATTTATTAAGTTTTGTTTTATGGCATAGCATGTGGTCTATTCTGAAAACTGTTCCATGTACACTTGAGAAGAATGTATATTCTGCTATTTAGAGGTGGAGTGTCCTATGGATGTCTGTTAGTCTAGTTGGTTTACAGCGTTGTTCAAGTCTGCTATTTCTTATAGATCTTCTGCCCAGTTATTCTATCCATATTGAAACTAGGGCATTAAAAATCTTCAACTATTATTGTTATTTCTATCAGTTTTTGCTTCATGTATTTTGGGCATTGGCTGTTAGGTGCATACATACTGTAACTGTTC
Source organism: Galeopterus variegatus (assembly GCF_000696425.1). Taxonomy (NCBI): domain Eukaryota; kingdom Metazoa; phylum Chordata; class Mammalia; order Dermoptera; family Cynocephalidae; genus Galeopterus; species Galeopterus variegatus. The sequence goes on from NW_007732687.1 coordinate 6,958, forward strand.
TATCTTCCTTATGGATAGACCCTTTCAGCATTTTCAAATATCCTTTATCTCTAGGGATGTTTTTGTTTTAAAGTTTATATTGTTTGATATTAGTATAGCTACTCTAGCTTACTTATGGTTGCTGTCTGCATATCTTTTGCTATCCTTTTACTTTCAACCTATTTGTATCTTTGAATTTACAATATCTCCCATAGATAGTATACAGTTGAACTTTTTAAAAAATCCAGTTTGATGGGCCGGCCCGGTGGTGCACTGGAGAGTGCGCCGCTTGCAAGCGCGGCGGCGCTCCCGCTGAGGGTTCGGATCCCATGTGGAGACCGGTTCCCACTCACTGGCTGAGCGTGGTGCGGGCGCAACACCGAGGGTTGCGATCCCGTTGCCAGTCCCCGGTACGGGCGCGACACCGAGGGTTGTGATCCCGTTACCGGTCAGTAAAAAAGACAAAAAGGAAAAAAAAAATCCAGTTTGATATTCTGTTAGTGGAATTGTATAATCCATTAATATTTAATGTTACTGTCAATATTACTGGATTTATGCCAATTTTACTTTTTGTTTCCTGTATCACGGAAACAACTTTATTTTGCATTAATTGAATCTTTTGTAGTGCAACATGTTAATAACTTTAATAATTTCTTCACTACATATTTTTTGTTATTTTCTTAGTGCTCTAGGGTGTATAATATACTTGTTATCAGAATCTACTTCACATTTACTAAATAAATTCCAGTAAGACATAGAAATGTTACTCCTTTATAGCTCTATTCCTTTTTCTCTCTTTTTGTAATGATTTTGTTACATCTTAACATATTACACCTCTATATATTACAAACCCAACAACAGATTATTATAATTGTTACACAATGGAATTTCAAGTATTTTGAAGAGGCTAAGAGAAGAAAGGAGAACAAGTACATGTTTAAGGAGAGCAAGTGTTTGTCATATTAACTTTCTTATTTACCATTTATGGTTTTCTTTACCAATTCTTGTGGATTTGAGTTACCAACTTGTATCATTTTCTTAGCCCACAAATTTGCTCCCACCCACTTCCTTTGCGCTGTTATTGGCAAATATATCTCTTTATATGTTATAGACCATGAAGACTGGGTGTGTGTTTATGTGTATACACATACACACATATAAGGTGTTATACACAATTGCTTTTTAAATCAGGTAAGAGAAGAAATATGCATTTATACTGTATTTTGTCACTGCAAAATTACTTTCACAAGTGTTCCTTTATTTTTTCATGTGGATTAGCATAAATTTGTCTGGAATCACTTGATTTCAACCTGAAGTATTTCCCTTATTATTTCTTGTAAGGTAGCTCTGCTAGGAATGAATTCTCTTAGTTTTTGTTTATCCATTGTCTTTATTTCTCCTTTGTTTTTGAAATATAGTTTTGCTGTATATGAATTTCTTGGTTGTCATTTTTTTAAAAATTTGAATATGTTATCCAACTGCTTTCTGGCCTCTCCTGGTTCTAAAGAGAAGTCAGCTATTAATTTTACTGAAGTTCCTTTATATGTGAGGCTCTTCCTGCTTTCAAAATTTTCTCTTTATCTTTCGGCATTTTACTATGATGTATTTTTGGGTGTCAATCACTTCATGTTTATACTACTTAGAGTTTACTGAGTTTCTTTGATGTATAATGCTTTTCATCAAATGTGGCAAGTTTTAAGCCATTATTGCTTTAAATAATTTTTTCTGCTCCTTTCTTTCAGTCTTCTCTTTCCGGTACTCTTCTACCAGGTACTCTACAGTATGTTGGTGCACTTAATGGTGTCCCACGTTTTTCTGAGGCTCTGTTCATTTTTCTTTATTCTTTTTCTCTCTGTTCTTAGAATAGTGCTATGGTCTGAATGTCTGTGTCCTCCTAAAATTCATATGTTGAAACATAATCCTCACTGTGATGGTTGTAAGAGATGATTAGGTCATAAGGGCTCTGAATGGGATTCGTGCCCTTATAAAAGATGTCCAAGGGAGCTTGTTTGCCCTTTCTACCAGGTGAGGATGCATGAGAAGTCACCCTGTATGAACCGGAAGGAAAAGGGCTCTCACCAGATACAGAATCTGCTGGTGACTTGATCTTAGACTTTCCAGCCTCCAGAACTGTGAGAAATAAATGTTTGTTGTTTATGTATTTTTTTATAGCATCCCAAAGGACTAAGACAATGATTAACTGGCCATTGTGATTTCTTCTGCAAACTGCTTACTCATATAATTTGCCCATCTCTCCACCATGTAGTTCTTCTCTTATTTATTCATAAAAATTGTTTGTATAATTGGATATTGACTCTCTTTAAATTACATGCATTGCAAATATTTTCCCAGCATATGACTTTTCTTGTTACTTTGTTCATTATGTCTTTTCATTATAGGAATTTTCACTTTCAATATGGGTAGAATTTATCAACCTTTGGTTTAGAATTTGGGTTTTTTATGTCTCGAAAAATTCTTCCCTATCCCTAAATCATAATCTCCTGCTTTTCACAGTTAGAGTCCCCTAACCTACACAGAACTGATATTTGTATGATGTGAAATCATAATCCAGATTTTCACATACAGAAAAACAAATGAAATGTCTCAGCAGCATGTATTTAACAGTTTATTTCTTCCTTATGTCATCATATACTGTTTGAAAGCATAAATGGATAAATTTTATAATTTTTCCTTTATTTGTCCATGTTTCTCATTAATTAAAAACTTACTGGGAAGATGGAGCATCTTATTTGCCATTTCATCCCTGGCCTTAATACATTGCTTATTAATAGTCATTGAATAATGAGTAGAAATAGGCAAGAGGAAAAGACACAGCAGCACATATATATTATATCATAGAGTGGAATGAAGTGTCAAAAGAAAAGGTAGAAAAGTTAGGCAAAGTTTGACCACAAGGAGGAGTTTATTTTGTAAATAATGAAAAACTAATAAAGAATTTTAAGCAGAGAGATGGCACAGGAAGAAATGTGTTTCCTAAAGATTGGCAAAACTTAATAGTCTGAGAAAAGCAAGTATTACGACAATACAGAGCAATGGAAACACATGCCTACCCTGGTGGGGGAGGGAAAACAAACTGTCATAACACTTAGGAAGGCAACTTGATAATCCTAGTAAAGCTATACATTGTACAGCTCAGTAATTTCCATCCTATTATTAATCTACACAAAACTCTCACACATGTATGATGAGACAGGTACAAGAATGTTTACTGCAGTATCGTTTCTAAAACTAAAAAGCTTGAAACGACCTAACATATACCAACAGAAAACAATAAGTATATAATGGCATTGTAACACACTGTAATACCATTTAATAATTAAAATATTTAGAACTACATGTATCACTATAGATAAATCTCAAAAACAGTGTTGATCAAAAAAGGCAAGTTCCTGAGGCTCCAAACTACTTTTATATAAAGTTAATAGTACTATGTTTTGTTTATAAATACATATAAATGTGGAAAAAGGACGAAATCATAAATGAGAATAACACTAAATTTAGGGTAGTGGTTGCTTTTAGGCAAGAAACAAGAGGAACAGAATCAAAGCAGCGACAGGATCATTAACGTTTATTCAAAAACATACAGATCTGAAGCTAATATACAGCGAAGGATTAAGATTTGATAAAGCTGAGTGACACATGTATGAGTGCTTACTACATTATTCTCTCTTGTTTAATAATGAAGAAAAGATTACTCTAGTGGAAATATGGAAAATGGCTTGCAGCAGGAAGAAGCAAAATAGAAACATAGAGGACAATTAGAATACTTTTGAAATCCAGTGAAAAATAACAAGCAGTGACAATGAGGATAAAAAGAAGGGGTAGGAGAAAGGAGTGAACCCAAGAGATACTCAGAAAATAAAATCAGCAGGATCAGGTGACAGATCAAAAAGTAAGTGCAAAGGGGAGATTATGAGTTCAATCTCATTCTTTCTAAAAATGGGAAAGTCGGACGAGAGGGTTTTAGAAGGTAGTGATTTCCTTTTCAGAATGTGATGAGTTTGAAGGGCTAATGCAATATCCCAGTGAAAAGATCCAATAGGAGGTAACATAGCAAAGTGGTTAGCAGCACAAACTCTGCAGTCAAGTGTCCTGGATGCAAATCCAGGTTCAATCACTTAAAACACATTAAAACAAATCCAAGCCTCAGTTTCCACAGTTATAAAAAGGGAGGGTGTTAATATGATAATTATTTTTATAGCAGTTTTTGTTAGAATGAAATTAGATAATGCCTGTCAAGTTCTGAGCAAAACATTTGGCACAGACTAATCATTCAATAAATGCCTACGGCTACTATTTATGACTTTTCTTTCTCACCTACAGGACATACTTCTAATACATACATTACTAAGAACTCTTCAGTGATTCCACCTTAGTTCCCAAAGCATTTATTTCTATAAAGAACTTTCTTTGTACATACAAGCTTTTATAAAATATTCGAGATGCTTAATATTATACCTTATTTAAAACTCTGAATAATTTCATTCAAATCAGCATCATTTTCCAACTCATTAATAGACCCCTTTATAACCTGAAAGTACAATACATGGGATGTCCAATTCCTACAGAATTTTACTAAATACATATATTTAACAAAGCATACAAGCAATATGCCAGGCCCTTGAGGATGATAACAACAAACAAGGCAAAAATAGTCCTAACCAAAATTACATTCTATACATGTTTTGCTAATAAACAATTACAATGCAGTGTTAAAAATGCTAAAATAGAGGAATATGGATATTACCAGAACACAAACAAAAGAAACTCTCCCAGAATTTGAGAGTTAAGAAGGGCATCCTAAAGAACCAAGTGTCTGATTTGAAAGGTAAGTAGGAGCTGGCAGAATAAGGCAGAGAAGTGAAAGTTAGATATAAAAAAAATAGTGTTCTAGGCAGAGGGAACATTTTGTTCTAAAACCCAATATTGAGAGAGAGCAGACTCAAAGGAGCTGGAAAAAGTGTAGTACACATAAAGTATGCAGTGCAAGAAAGGAGTACTAAAGCGTGAAACTGATGACATACACAGAAAAGAGATTGGGAAGAATCTTGTAAGTCATACCCTACATGATGTAACTACATGACATAATGCTTTAAAGTGCTTAGCACAGATCCTAGTACAAAATAAGTGTGCAATAATTAACTGTTAAACATTATTCACTTAACTATTATCTAATACTTTCCCCATTTGGGAATCGAACAATACACTCACCAAGAAATATCTTCTGCCTAGTCTTCCTTAGTTGGTTGCCAGAAAAATAGTACAGATGGTACTTAATAAATGTCTGTTCTCTCATTAGTAAAACGGGAACAGTAATACCAACCCTGAAGGGTTGTGATAAGGAATAAAGATGGAATAAAGAGTTCCTAGAAGAGTGACAAGACATATATTAAGAACCCAAATAAATGGTTTCTATTAAGACAGATTGGCAGATGAAGTGGAGAAATTGAAAAGTGGGGAAGCTTTAGCTTCACTTTGAGATTATGCAGTAGGAATACCTTAAAAGTGAAGTCACCTTAGGACTAAACTCTTTTTGACAATAGGGTAAGATACACGCACCAAAAATGTTAAAGTTATAATAAAAGAATCAACACCAGTCTGATGATGTATTTATTTTTCCCTCATATGCAAGCTTTTTCAGAAAAGAAAAACTAGTTTTCTATAATTCACTATTTTTCACAATTACTTTATATTAAAAGGTGTGTGTGTGTATCAAACAAAAATTTTGGGAAAACATTTTCAAAATCTGACTGCACTAAAACAACTAGTTTCATTTTACATTTTTCTTTCCAAGTACTTTAAAAACAATAATTAGAAGACTTTTGGGGAAGGAGTGGAGTCGGAAAAAAATGAAGGCTTTTCTACTCCATATTATACTGTTCTGACCAAATGGATATTGGATTAGTAATGTTTCAGGCATATTTACTTTTGCAAAAAGCAAAATAACAAATTCTCTGGGTACATTAAAAAAAACAATTCATCATAATTTGATTTACATTCAATCTTCAAGTAACACATCTGGGATTTAAAAAGAGGTAGCCTCTTTTAAATTGTAAAATTGTATAAATAAAAGTCATCAATTTTATACCATGTAATTTTTGTCTGATCCTAATTTGTCTTACTGACAACCTAACACATTTATTTCTAGCTACTCCTTTTTCTTCCTAATGGTCTCATTCAGTGGCAGCTAAATTCTAAAAAAACTTGATATTAATCCTAAATGGCAATAAAATATCACAATATATTTGATAAAAGAAGCATAAAGCTACATCACTTCCTTAAAAAGAGAAGAAAATCTTACCTGAAATAAACTAAAGGGTAATCCTAAAGCCAAACAATTTTTTTTCACACTACTGTACAATGATCATTACGGAAAATCAAAAGTGAACTGAATGTTAAGCTAAATTTTCTAGGATGAAAGAGCTCAATTGATATAAAAAGCTTATTTTAGAAATATCAAATAAGAAATCCTTCAACATTACTATAACAAACTATAAATCCAAAAGAGATAAGAATATCTTTAGGACTTCTTACTGAGAAAATTTTAGAGTTACTATTCCAGAAAAAAGAAAAAAAATCTCACGGAACTTAGTGTCGTAAGTATTACTAAACACCTGCATAGGGTTCACATAAATGCCCTCAATTATCCCTCTATGCTTCAAGATAAATTCGTCTAAACATGCTGATGCTAAACTTCCAATTATCACACTATAAGTATTCCCTACATTAAGGTGACTTAACGGAAATCTCTCAAAGCTACATCAAATTCTCCTAGTCCTCATAAATAATCATGTAAAAATGCAAGGAATGAGTGAAATATACTGGAAACTACATACATAAGTGTCCAAATAACCCCGGAACCACTAAAAGAGCAAATCTTATGTTTTCAGTCTGGAAAGACAATACAATAGGGCACATCCATTAAAATATTTAAAATAATCTTAACTATTTAAGGACCATCCATGTAAAAAAAAATATTTACTACCGCTCTGCCAATTAACCTTAAAAGGTAATGGTAAATCTAGGTATAAAACAAGCAAATTAATTTCATATTGCATTTCAATGCCAATTTCTGAATTGATTTCAACTGATCAATTAAATTTCTTATGTAGAAATTTCCCAAATATATCATTAAGCTTAGGTCTGTTATATGTGTATGTCTTTCTTCATCTACAATAACATATTTTTAAATCTCTAATAGTAAAACCTACCTTTGAGGTTCTTTGCAGTTGATCACCAACATATGTTTTACGAAACTGATCCAAGAACCACAGAATTGCAAGCTCTATTTTCTCATTAGAACACTGAGACAATCCAGTATCCATTAAAGATATAAGCTGAAAAACTCTTCATGAAGAGAGAAAAAAAAAAAGCTTCAGTATAAATTTTTAGAGACACAGCATTAAAACATTTATCATAAATGGAATACAATATATAATCACTGCAAAAAGTGGGAAAATACAAAAGCATATAAAGAAATTATTTTTAAAATCATCTAAAAGCCTTCCACTGAGATACTATAATTTGATCTAATTCCTTCTAATCCTTTTCCCCTAAAAAATACATGCACATGAACACAAACCTATATATGTACATACAGATATTATTTTACTAAAAGTTTATTTATATAAACACATGGCATATACATATAAATACATAATACATATATAGATATAAATAAATATATGTATGTATAAATTTTTAGTAAGAGAGGAATGATATTGAATGTGTAGTTTTGTATTTTACTTTTTCTGTTAACCTTATAAATAAGCCTAAATAATTCTAATTTCATTCTAAATAATTAAATATTTGGGGGTCACACTACTCAAAATTCAAAAATATATCAAGAGGTACACCCAACAAGGTACAGCAGTGTCTTAGTGAGTAATAAAATTTTACCTAAAATAAACTACAGGTGATCTGAACAAAATCAAGTATTTCTAATACTAATAAAACACTATGATTATCAGAAAATCATAAATTTTCTATTGTTACTATAGAAACTATTATCAGAAAGTCATAAATAAACAGAAGGTTAAGTTAAACTTCCTAGAGAAAGGGCTTAATTCAATATAATGAAAAGCTTAGTCCAGAATTTTCAAAAAAAGAAATCCTTCAACTTTACATATTTTCATTAACATTTTCCAGTGGATGGCTGCCAAGTGCCTTGCACTAACAAAACCGATATAACAATTTTTTAAGAGAAAAAAGTAGATGCTGAGGAAGCAGTACGCTTTTCTAATCTCCACAAAGGTAGTTGTGCTTAACCCTGACCCAGTTCCATCCATGTATGCACACATGAACATATACACATACATGGTTAATAGTTTACATGTCCTTCCAGAGATTTTTTTATGTATGTACAGGCAAATACGACTATATAGTCTCCTCATAACCCTTTTAAACACATAAGAAACATACATATGATTCTAAGCCTAGTTTTTTCCATTTAACAATATATCTTAGAGATCTTTCCATTTAAGACATAACGAGCCTCGTTATGCTCTTTTGCAGCTGCCTAACACGCCACCATATGAATGTACCATAATATCTTCAATCATTCTCCTACTGATGGACAGTAAGTTTATTCACAACTTTTTTGCTGTTATAAAAATGCTGCAATTAACAATATTGTGCATGTCATTTCACACATACACATTTACAATATATATTCTAAAAGTCTAACTACTAGCTCTAACAGTAGAAATTTTTATAATTTTGGTAACTATTACCAAATTGCCCTCCACAGAAATTGAAAGGCTTTGTACTCGTGCCATTAGTCCACGAGAGTACCTATATACATACACACAGACAAGATAATTCAGGATATAAAACTTCAGAATTTCTAGAAATCTGAAAAACGGCATCTCAGTGTAGTTTTAATTTGCATTTCTCTTATATATGTGAGGTTACAAATTTTCCATGTTTTTAAGCCATATGTCAATGTCCTTTTCTGTGACCTGTTTAGTTTACATCTTTTGCTGATTTTTTCCCTATCGGGATTTCTTTTTATTATTCATTTTGACGAATTTTTTACAGTTAGAGAATTGACTCCTTTGCCTATAATTGAGCTGTAAATAATTTGTTTTTCCTTTGACTTAATTTTGCTCAGTGTTTTTAAAATGCCATAAAAAAAATGCCATACAGAAGTTTTAGTTGTTGTTTTTCTGATGCAGAAAATTTTACCAATTCTTTCTTCTATGGATTTTGCAGAATAGCAAGATCTTACCAGAATCTAAGGTATTTTTATGGTTCATTTTTTAACATTTATCTCTATGATACATTTGGACTCATCTTGACATATATTGTGAGACAAGGATGCAACATTATTTTTTCTAGATGGTTACCCAGTTGCTTCAAACACCATTTCTTTCTTGTATGAGGGGTCTTCAAACAGTTCATGGAAAGATTTGTATTATCTTTTCCATGAACTGTTTGAAGTACTCTCATATAGTCTATCTTTTGCTCAACATTTTTAAGTACCTGTCATCAATCATATATACTAGGATTCACTAATGCATTCAGATTACTTACTAGACCTTTTTTTTTCTTTGATTCATCTCACTAAATCTATTTTGACCAATTACTTATTCCATATTATTAAATAATTTTCCAAAGCATTATTTTTAATGTTTGCATAATATTAAAGCTATGTCAAAATTTAGTAATCTCATTTTGAATACAAATTCATATTTCTAAATGGAACATAAGTACTGTCCTCTCCCTTAACCCCAAAGACTTCTAAAAACAAAATTTCTAGGTCACAGCATATAAACTTTTTTAAAAACTTGCTACATATTATCAAAACGTTAAGAACAAATATTTTGACAACCATTTAACAATGATTATTTCCTATATTTATAAATGAAGCTACTTATTTAAAAGTATCCTTCACTTACCAAATATTTTCAATACAGTTAAGATTCATAAAGGAGAACTTACTAAAGAATTAGATTTAAAGACTGGATTATTGTTAGGAGGTTTTTGAGTTTTTTTCCCTAAGAAGGTGTGTTTATCCTCTAATTTTAAGAGGAGGGACAAAGTTGACTTTTAAAGTCTGTGTACTGGTGAATTACCAGATTGCTGAAGTAGTTTAAAGTTAAATAAATAGATACATACATCAAATGTCATCTCTGGATCCAGGTGATTTATCAAGTGACTTAAATAAGAAATATCTTGCTTTTAAATTCTTTATTGAGTAGGACCTCCCTACTCCTACTCAAGTTCTTTGCTGATTCTATGTACTTTCTCTTATTTACTTTTATTTCCTTTTCATTACATACATTCCCAAATCCAAGGAAAATGTGAACACAAAAAACAGTTTGTTGGGATGCCTTTACAACTCATATAAAGCTGGTGATTTGCATTTGCCTAAGAGGCAATGATATCCCCAGCAGGGTATGTGATCCATTTGCCAAAGAAGTTTTGGTGGTTGTACAGGTTCAGCTGCAAGTGCCTGAAATCCAAAATAACAATGGCTTAAACAATATAGATGTTCCTTTTTATCTCAAGCAAAAATCCAGCGTAGTGCTCCAGGACTAGTTTGTGCTCCATGGTGTACCAAGGGCTCAGGTTCCTTCTAAATTGTTATTATACTTTCCTCCACAATCACTTTATGGTCTAATATGGCTTCTTCAACTCCACCCATTAAGTTCACGTATGTTGCATACACAGTGTTTACTCACAACCAATTACCCAGAACATGATCATTAACCATACCTAGTTGCACGACAGTCTAGGAAATCTAGTCTTTATTCAGAGTGACAATTTGCCCCAGCAAAACAATCAGGTTATTTTATTACTATAAAAGAAGGGATGAGGAAATATAGGGGACCACTAGCAGTCTCTGACACAGTTCCCTTCAAAGATTTGTGGACACCTCAAACAAGTGTTTAAGACCAATGCTTATACTGTGTGTATATGTGTGTATAAAATATTCACTCCCATTTTCAACTTACTATTCTACATCTATTTTTCCTTTATCAAATTATTTTTGGTAAAAAGCACCGGAGGAATAAAAATCATAAAAACATAAATCATTAGAAACACTGCCAGGATCCTAAAGGCCAGGGCCGCGCCGAAGGCGGCCAGCTGCCCTATTCAGGATTCGAGGTTTCGGGCCGGCATAAAAGAAGATTCCTGGGAGCACCCAAGCTGCGCTGCGGGACCGAATGAGCAGCCCAAGGTGGCGGCGGCCAAGCATGGGGATGGCAACGACGCAGAGGCGGAGAGAGAGCTGCCTGGCCCAGCCCAGCCCTGTGAGTGACCCCCGGCCCGGCCCTGCTCACGGGGTGGACGCCTACCGACTTCCGCCTGCACCACTGGGCCACTCACCGGCCCCGGGGCTGCCTCCATTTTCTCGGGTGGTGATGGCTCCGGCCCGGCTCGGCCAGGCCTGTCCTTCTCGCCTGGATCAGCTCCTCACTGAGCCTTCCCACTTTCTTGCCCCGGTACAGGGCTTCACGGGGCCTGCAGGCCGGCCTCCCCTCCCACTCCCTCCGCGGTTCTCTGGCGGGGCTGGTGGTGTGGGGCGTCCCCGGCCAGCGTCGGGAGGGCAGGGAAGTGCGGGCCGGGCTGACTGTCACTCCACCGCACCCTGGGCTCCGGCCCCCAGTAAACTTCCTGTTATCGGGAGGCAGACACCATCTCTGTGGCCACCAGTTCAGAAAAACGCCTAACTGATTTCTGGTTAGGAATAGTGTGGTCGGAGCGTTCCCGAGTTCGCTTGAACCTGCCAGAGAGCTGTCTGCGGGCGGGCACCGGAGTCGGTCCGTGCCAGGGGGATACAAAGGTGAACCGTGTGGTGCGGGCTCCTCCTCTGAGGAGCTCATGCTCTGGTGTGGGAGATAAGAAAAGTACACAAATAACCTTGATACCAGGAGGAAGGTGATAAGTCCCAAGAAAGATCTAAACAGTGCTACAAAGGCACCCAGAGCGACCGGTCGTCTGCGCCTAGCAGAAACCTGGAAGACTTGCTGGGTGAGGCGGTGCCGAGCATGGACTTGAAGGACCGGCCGATAGATGAGGGTTACAGAAGACACATCCCAGCCCAGCCCAGTGTGCACAGAGCGGGGAGACGTCCGGCTAGGGAGGCGGAGACTCGGCAGAAAACACACACCCTGCGCGGCCGCCACTGCGAGATCCAGGAGCCCAGCCTAGTGCACACAGAGTGGGGAGACATCCGGCTAGGGAGGCGGAGACTCGACAGAAACCACACACCCTGTGGGGCCACCACTGCATGATCCAGCAGCCCGGGCCAGAGTGCATGGAACAGGGAGCAGTCCAGCACGGGAAGTGGAAGCTCAGCAGAGACTACACACCCTATAGTACTGCCCCGTGATCCAGCAGCCCAGCAGAGTCCAAGCTAACCAGAGAGGTGGCTCCCCAGAGAGGCCCAAGACCCGAGGCAACCACACAAACAAGTCACTAGAGGACAACTGAGCAGTCACGGAGGTAGCCATACCAAATTGGCAACCACAGCAACATCTTAGTTAGTCAATAGTCTTAAACCGGTGGACTGTGAAACCCTCTGCCACAATGAATAAACATAAAAAAAAAAGATACCAGAAATACAAAAAAATCAAGAAAGTACACCACCAAAAGTAAATAAATCTCAAAGTCTAGATCCTATAGAACAATAAGCCCTTGAAATGACTGACAAGGAATTTCGAGTGATAATTCTAAGGAAACTGAATGAGACAAAGAAAACTCAGCTAGACATCATGATGAAATGAAGAAAAGTATACAGGACCTGAAAGAAGAAATGTACAAGGAAATCAATGTCCTGAAAAAAAATGTAGCAGAACTTGCCAAACTGATGAAGTTATTCAGTGAAATAAAAAACACAATGGAGAGTTTAACCAGCAGGCTTGCGGAAGTGGAAGAGAGAACCTCTGAACTTGAAGATGGGCTGTTTGAAATAACACAAGCAGACAAAAAAAAAAGAAAAAAGAATCAAAGACATTGAAGAAAATCTGAGAGAGATATCAGATAACCTTAAGCGCTCA
>NW_007732687.1:20126-20850 GCF_000696425.1 Galeopterus variegatus
AAATTCAAAATATTGGAATTATCCCATGTATTTTCTCAGACCACAATGGATTAAAATTAGAAATCAATAACAAACAAAATTCTGGAAACTATGCAAACACATGGAAATTAAACAGCATTCTACTTAATGACATATGGGTCCTAGAAGAAATCAAGCAGGAAATCAAAAAATTTGTTGAAACTAATGAAAATGATGATACATCATACCAAAACCTGTGGGATATGGCAAAAGCAGTATTAAGGGGGAAATTTATTGCATTAAATGCTTACCTCAGAAGAATGGAAAGATGGCAAGTGAACAACCTAACACTTCACCTTAAAGAACTAGAAAAACAAGAACAATCCAAACCTAAAGTTAGCAGATGGAAAGAAATCACTAAGATCAGAGCAGAACTCAATAAAATTAAAACCCCAAAAACAATACAAAAGATCAATGAATCAAAAAGTTGGTTTTTTGAAAAGATCAATAAAATTGACAAACCATTAGCATGGCCAACAAAAAAAGAAGAGAGAAGATTCAAATAACAAAAATTAGAAATGAAAAAGGTGATATTACAACTGACCCAACTGAAATACAAGGAATCCTCCGAGACTACTATAAACAACTATATGCCAACAAGTTCGAAAATCTGGAGGAAATGAATAAATTACTGGACACACACAAGCTCCCAAAACTGAACCATGAAGACATAGAAAATTTGAACAGACCAATAAAAATAAAGGAG
>NW_007732687.1:22171-22925 GCF_000696425.1 Galeopterus variegatus
GGAAGGATATCCCATGCTCTTGGATTGGAAGAATCAACATAGTGAAAATGTCCATACTACCCAAAGTGATATACAAATTCAATGCAATCCCCATGAAAATTCCAATGATGTTTTTCTCAGAAATGGAAAGAACTATCCAGACATTTATATGGAATAATAAAAGACCACGTGTAACCAAAGCAATGTTGAGCAAAAAAAATAAAGCTGGAGGCATAACACTACCCAACTTTAAGCTATACTACAAAGCTATAATAACCAAAACAGTATGGTACTGGCATAAAAACAGACACACTGATCAATGGAATAGAATAGAGAATCCAGAAATCAATCCACACACTTACTGCCATTTGATCTTTGACAAAGGCACTAAGCCTATCCACTGGGGAAGGGACTGCCTCTTCAGCAAAGGGTGCTGGGATAACTGGATAGCCATATGCAGGAGAATGAAACTAGACCCACACCTCTCACCATATACTAAAATCAACTCAAAATGGATCAAGGATGTAAATATACACCGTGAAACAATAAAACTTCTTAAAGAAAACATAGGAGAGACACTTCAGGAAATAGGTCTGAAAACAGACTTCATAAACATAACCCCAAAAGCACGGCAACTAAAGGAAAAATAAACAAATGGGATTATATCAAACTAAAAAGCTTCTGCACAGCAATTATGGAGGTTTCTCGAATAAATGCAGATAGATCTACCATATGACCCAGCTATCCCCCTGCTGGGAATATACCCAGAGGAATG
>NW_007732687.1:23571-30377 GCF_000696425.1 Galeopterus variegatus
GAAAAAAAAAAAAAAACACACACACACACACACACACACACACACACACACACACACACACACACTAACCGGGGGGGGCAGCGTGAAGAAGATATAACAACTACAATTACTTGAAGTTGATACAACAGGCAAACAGAAAGGACATTGTTGGGTGGCAGGGAAGAGAGGGAGGAGGGAGGGAGGTTTTGGTAAGGGCCTATAATAATAAACCACAGTGTATATCGACAAAATAAAATTAAAAAAATAAATTTAAAAAAATTTTAAAAAATAAAAAAATAAAAAAGAAAAATAAAATATAAATCATTAAATAATTCTGATCCAAGTGTAAGCATACCATTTCAAATACAAAGAAATGAATTTTGGATAACTGTTTTGAATTCTCCTGGATATCCAGTTAAATAAGTATTCATTCAGCCAAAAAATATTTGAGGGCCTACTATATGCCACGTGTGTTAGGTATTCAGAATACAATAGTGAACAAGACATATATATCCCCAGTCCCTCTAGAAATCTATAGTCTATCAAAGGAAAGTCAATAAAAAAGCAATTAGACTAAAGAATGACAAGTGCTATAATAAATGCTATAAAGAAATTAGCAATGATTTCTAACATTCTAGGGTAGAACAGGGCAAAGAGAGAGTGTTGAGAGAATGGGGAAAGCACATGTAGCCATCTAGAGAGGGAAGAAAAAATGGCTCATTTAAGGGTTGAGAAATGTTATGCACAGCTATAAAGCAGTAAGTGACAGGAGACAAAGCTAATGAGATAGTCAGGAGCTGGATCATGAACAGCAATGTAAGCCATGTATATTTTAATCCCCAAAGCAATGAAAAGTCATTGCAGAGTTTAAGCAAAGCACTGATATAATCAAATCTGTATTTTAGAAAGATAACTCTGACTACAAACGGGCAAGGAGTACACTTAAAAACTGTACCACTAATCCAGGTGATGATAGTAGACAAATGCAGGAAAGACAGAAATTAGTGGACTAAGGCTGGCCGGTTGCTCAGCAAGCTGCAAAAAAAAAAGTGGACAAATTGGTGGAACTGGAAGGTAGAACTGACAGGACTTAATAACTATATGGATGTTGGAGAGAGAAAGAAGGAAAAATTAAGGATAACTCTCAAGATCCAGGCTTGGACAATTGAGCAGACAGTGATGAGACAAAGAGAGTGAGGGCTAGAAATTTTAGTCACTGAATTGGAGGTGCATGTGGGATAGAACATCCCAGTGAAACAGTCCAACAGGTGTTTGGAAGTCAGAAGACAAGAATTACTAAAACAAAATAGAATCACTGAGCAATGCTGAGGGCCAAGCTGAGGTTAAAAACAACATATTAACTGACAATGGCACCTATCCACAGAAGTATGCAAGTTAACAAATTAGAGAAAATCCTAAATTCCTTCTGGGTTAAGGTTATGCCACACATAGAAGATAAAATAGTCAGTTCTGTGACCCATGAATATGTATAAACAATAAAAAAAATACATCTTTAAAAAATTTTTTTAAAAAGAAGATAAAAGGCAGCAGCAACATACAAAACACACAAAGCTTATTCTTTCCCCTATTCTAGTAGAATAAACAAATAAACAACATTAAGAGGTAATAAGTACTATGAAGAAGAATAAAGGATGTTATTTTGGATGGGGAGGTCAGAAGAGGCTTCTCTGAGGAAGAGACATCTGAGTACATTCCTGACTGAAGTGAGGGAGTACAATACAAACACCTAGGAGAAAGCATTCCTAGCAGAAGAAAGACAAGTGCTGAGACCCTGAAGTAAAAACATACTGGTAATTCTCAAAGAAGAGCAAGGAAGCCAGTGCAGTTGACTCGAATGGAAAAGGGCAGGAAATGAGGTCAGAAGTAACACAGGATATTTTCGGCCATGGCAAGGACTTGGATATTTGTCTCAAGTGTGACTGGAAGCCACTGAAGGCTTATGAGTAGAAAAAGGGAGAGTAACATTATCTGATGGGAAAAAAGTTGAAGTCATCTATATGACAGTAGGGTTTGGGAGAGAAAGCAAAACTCTGAGCTAGTTGTCAAAGTCTTCAATGAATGATAAGGGGAAAGACTGGAAGATAGCAGGTGCAGCGATAGAAAGAGACATAAGGTGACATAGCTCAGTAGAATAAAACTGAAAGAAGTAGGCACTCTATTAGCACTAGTGAACTGAGAAAATACAAGAGGAATAAGACAAAATCCCTGGGGAATCTCTGAAGAGGTTTACGTTGTAGTCATGATGAATGAAACTAAATTGACTATTGTCTTTAATTAAAATTGTGTGGCCTCAGTACAAATATATTTTCTAAGTTAAAATAGCATTATGTTAAAGTATGTTATATGTTACATGTCACATATAGTATAAAATGTACATATAGTATAGACATAAAGTATGTTATATGTCATATGTTAAAGTAACATGTTTAAATTATAACCATAAATTATCGTAATATTAGAAGCTTTTATAAACATTAAACTTTTTTGTGCTAAAATATCACATAGATTTTTGGCAGGAACTTCATGATCTCCTAATTTGGTAGTGTTCTCCTAGGAGTTGGACATGTATTACATTAACAACATATAGAAGGCAACAGTATCCTAGTTCCAGATACTTGGAACTTCTTCATATGCAAGCAATGTTTTGCTATTTTACATAAAACATCATTCTTAACTTATAATCACAATATTCTAAAACATGTATTTGTTGTTTCCAAAGTGTGTAAATCCTAGAATATGTCCCACCTTGAATTTGCTCAGTCCTGCTCGCATACCCACCAAACCTACTACTACCTCTAACCCCACCCCTGGCCTCAGTCACTTGCCTTGTAGCCCCAGTAAAGATTCACACAATTCCTGCGGTTACAAATACTCATCTAGGGGAGAGAAGAGGCCCACCACGGCTCCAGCCTGCAGCTCCAACTCAACAGGACCAACAGAAGCTCTGGTTTCCCCTGCAGCTCCTCAGTGAGGCCAGGGAACACAACTAAGAAGTATGGAAAAGTTAAACGCTCTATAGGGGTAGACTTCAACCAATATGAAATGGCACACAGAAAGAAGACAATAGATAAACTGCTTGCCCTTAGTCTCCCTTAACATGAGCTGTTTCAATGCACAGTGGATCTATGTGGCCTCTGGGAAAAACTCCTACAAAAGCAAGCAGCAAATTGTGTATTCTCAGTAATGTACCACCTTATATAGCGGTACTTTAAAAAGTTCATGGAAAAATAGAAATAAAAGATAATACTACTCTTTCCACTAACTTTTTTTTTTTTTTTTTTTTTTTCCTTTTTGAGACCGGCCGCATCGCGCTCAGCCAGTGAGCGCTGTGAGCGCACCGGCCATCCCTATATAGGATCCGAACCCGCGGCAGGAGCGCTACTGCACTCCCAGCGCCACACTCTCCCGAGTGCGCCACGGGCTCGGCCCTTTCCACTAATTTTTTGAAGTTCCCTTATACAGTTGATTCTCATTGTGCATGTTCTATAAAGTTGCTGTGAACGCTGAATTAATAAATACTGAACCACTGCTCCTACGGAAAATACAGGTTTAGGTTCCTGTCTGCCTCTGGTTATAACATTTTTATCGACAGATCATAAGCTTGTTTTATGTGTGTTTCTGTTTAAAGATATTTTATTTAATATATATTGTTGATTTTTTAACATTGAACTCACAGCTAATACTACTTAAAACTAGTGTCTGAGCAAAGTTTATCTAACCCATGTATTTTTTCTATAAGTTACACGACAGCCTTCTTGTGCTAAGGAACACTAAACAGCATGTCTGCACTACCACAGGTGGGCCATTTTAAACAGTGAAAGTACCAACAAAAAGCACAAAAATGCGATAAATGTGTCACTAAATAGACTACAGAAAGGACACATTTACAGCAGCAGAGCTGAAACAAGAAGGCAGAGGATGGCCCTGTTCAACCTCAGCTAATAAAGTGTACAACAGGCAACTCAAATTTTTTTTGCCCCAAATGCACATGTCTGCAAATGACCGCAAAAGTATCATGAGTATTGATTTGGTGGTTATAAACAAATTTTATCAAGTAAGCAAATTCACAAAAATGGAATCTAAGAATAATGAGGATTGACTATATTTGTTTTTTCTTATTCTTTCACATTCCCTTTCCCCTCATTGTTTCTTCCTTGAAAAACGGACTCTTTTCCCCACCCCACCCCCATAAAAGCATTAGCCCATAAACTTCACTTAAGGCTCTGTTCTCTAGGGAGTGCAGGCTAAAATGCAAAATAAATCTTGTTTAAAGTTAAATATGTTTGCTGCATAAAGAAAAAATCATTTTTTTCTAATTGGCAAATATACACCAGCTTTATTTCCTCATATATTTTCTCAAGAAACAGTGCCAGTGTATATTTCCCTACTTGATGATGAAAATGATTTAAAAAAATCAAACTAACTATAGAAAAAATACTTAATTTTCACTTTACTAAATATGTAATGTTATCCTAAAAGGTGGCACAGAGGCAAATTTTTTGCTTGGCTGAAAATTACCAAAGTATTTTAAGACGAATAATTATTTACAATAGTTTATTGCAAATAAACTATAAAAATCTACTATTCATATTTTCAAAAACCTACTACTCATATTTTCAAGTGATTTAATTTGATATAGAAAATAAAAAATCTTAAGAAAAACTAAAAATATTTATTTTTCATTTAGATTCAAATTTTATATAAGAGAAAGTAAAATGAAAGGAAATTTTCTATTCAAAATTACAACAAATTTATTAAGTACTTAGGAATATATTTAAGAATAATAATGAGGGAGAATATCACAACTGGGTATAATGATTTTAAGAACTTTTGTAAGGTGACAGTGGTGTAACAATACACACCTAAGATCAGTAGAAAAATATGAAAGTCCTGAAAAAAGACATAAGAATTTTGTGTAAAATATAAGTGGCATTTCAAATCAGTAAACAGTGAGGTTGGTATCAACTGGCTGACACTTTGGAAATTTTAGAAAAATTATATAAAATAAAATAAATGTCAGATATATTAAAAATTAAATACAAAAAGCTGAGATCATAAAAGAAGTAGGAGAAAATACAGGTGAATACTTTTATTATCTAGGAGTGAAAAAACCTTTCTAAGTATAAGCAGTGGAGAAAATCTGAAGGAAAAAATTTATAGATCCGAATATATAAATATTTAAAACCAAAAAATTTTTTAAAACAAATTAAAAACATACAGAAGACGTTTTCAATATAAGTAGGAAAATATTTAGATCTTTGACATATACTGAGCTCTTATAATTACAAAAGATAATCACAAAAGAAAATCAGGTAACTGATACGAGCGATGTAGACATAAACATCACAAAGAAGAAATACAAATGGCAAAAATAGGAGTGGAAAAGAATGTTTGACAGCACTAGTAACCAAAGAAATACAAATTAAAACAAGACATTTGTTACTTATACACTGACAAGAGCAAGAATCCTATCTAGTGTTCAACTGCTGACAAACAGCAGCACTCATAGTCACAAAAATAGGAGTGGAAAAGAATGTTTGACAGCACTAGTAACCAAAGAAATACAAATTAAAACAAGACATTTGTTACTTATAAACTGACAAGAGCAAGAATCCTATCTAGTGTTCAACTGCTGACAAACAGCAGCACTCATAGTCTTAGGGTTCACAGGATAAATTGGTACAACTTTTCAAGAAAGCCATTTGGTAATATCTATTGAAGGTCTTTAAAATGCTACATATCCTTTGACCAACTATTCAGCTTTTAGGTATCAACTCTAATGAAAATATATCAATCTCTATAAAGATATAACTAAAAGAACACCCCCCCCCAAAGTCATTTATAATAAGAAAAAATTGAGAAACAACCTAAAATTCCCCTAACAAAGATCTATTTAAATTATGGTACAGATCAGAATATTTAATATCTAGGTAAATGTTCACAATATCATGTTTTATTTAAAGTTTTGTGTGTGTGTCTAATATATCATTTACTATTTGCCAGGCATTGTTATAAGCACTTAAAATCTATTAAATCATTTGATCCTTACAGTATTCCAAAATGAGTTAGGTATTATCATCTCCATTTTGGTTTACAAAACAATATTATATTATGCAATTTTTGTTTAAGAAAAGAAAAATACACATGTAGTGTACCTATATCCACACATTAATTAAAAAGACTTAAAGGGTCTTTACCAAAATAGTAGTAGTAGTTATCTCCGAAATAATATATAATTTTTCTTGACATTTGAATTTTCATTTCAACAAAAACATATACTACTCTGTTATAAGGAAAGATGTTATTAAAAATAAATTAAAATTTATGGAAAATCAACTCACATTATTCACATACAGGAATTTTCCTCTATTTAGAATAGAAACATGAGGAGAATAATTTATTGCTTACTAAGGCTATGGTCATTAGGTGAAAAATCCATTCAACAATCAAAAACAAAGCTTGTGTTGGATAACTACCTACCTAATGATTTTTGACCAGATGTTTGTCATCCCCATTTTGCCAGTTTTGCCACCATCACAATACACATCAATTTTGTATGCTTTATCAGATCCTAAACAGTAAACAGTAATCTAAATCTTCTTCACATTATTTACAAAAATGTTTAAAAAAATACTTGCCTATCACTTATTAGAGATTCAACTTCTACAAATCACTTAACCTCTAAGGCTTGGTTTTCTCATTAATAAAAAGGGAAATAGGGCTGGCCCAGTGGCGCACTGATACAGTGCTCTCGCCGAGGGTTCGGATCCCACATACAGACCGGCCGCTCACTGGCTGAGCGAGGT
>NW_007732687.1:30773-34872 GCF_000696425.1 Galeopterus variegatus
AGGTGCGGGTGCAACACCGAGGGTTGCGATCCCGTTGCCGGTCCTGGTCCGGTACGGGCGCGACACTGAGGGTTGCGATCCGTTGCCAGTCACGAAAAAAGACAAAAAGGAAAAAAAAAAGGGAAATAATACCTTCCTCTAAAGGCCACATACAAAATGCTTAAACTCATAATACCAGATCAGTAACTAAATTTCTTAACTATTTAATAAATTTCTGTAAATTACATAGATGTTACTTACCGACAAGATAATTCTCCATCCATAGCATCATGTTCATCTGTACTGGTATATGTTAATCTTCCTCCTACAACTGTCCCAACTAAGTACACCAGCCATGCAAGACGTCCTAATGTATAATAAGAAAAAAAAAAGGTTAGGAAGCAAAGCTTATTTTTCAGAAAATTCCAAAATTAGAAAAATGGTCTATTCTTCCAAACAAGTGATAAACTATTGTGAATTCAATTATTGACAGAAAGTGGAGACTTGGGTTTTACGTTTATCAAGACAGTAAAATAGTGAAAATGCACAGATTTTAGAGCCAGAAAAACTACCTTTGAACCCAGCTCTACCAGTTTGCTATGTGATCTGTTTTGTTTTTTTTCCACTGGGTGAAATTGATTTTTTTTTTTTAGTGAAGCATAATTGATTATACGTACTTTGGGGGTACAATGTTGACTTTCATTATTTGTGTAAAATAAGCTATAATCAAATCAATATTATGAGCATATTCATCATCACAAATTATAATTATTCTTTGTGCTCCTTACCCAATTTATCCATAACCTGCAATCTCCCTCCCCTTTTCCCACTTCTAGTAACCATGGATTTGTTCTCTCTTTCTGAAAGTTCAATGTATTATTGTGGTCTTTCTTTCTTAGCACCTACTTATGAGTAAGGACATGTGATATTTCTCTTTTTCTGTCTGGCTTATTTCACTTAACATAATTTTCTCCAAGCTCATCCATGCTACTGCAAATGGCAGAATTTCACTCATTTTTATGGCTGAGTAGTATTCCATCATGTATATATACCACATTTTCCTTATCCAGTCATCCATCGATGGACATTTAGGTTGATTCTATACCTTGGCTATTGTAAATGGAGCTGTGATAAACATAGGAGTGTAGGTATCCCTCTGACATGATGATTTCCATTCCTTTGGGTATATACCCATTAGTGGGATTGCTGGATCGTATGATAGTTCTATCTGTAATTGTCTAAGAAACCTCAATATTGTTTTCCATAATGGCTGTACTATTTTATAGACCCACCAACAGTACGGAAGAGTTCCCCTTTCTCCACATCCTTGACAGCATTTATTATTCTCAGACTTTTTAATAATGGCAGTGAGATAATATCTCAATATGGTTTTGATTTGCATTTCCCTGATGATTAGTGACATTGAGCATTTTTCTTATGTACCTGTTGGCCATGTGTATGTCTTCGTTTGAAAAATGTCTATTCAATTCCTTTACCCATTTTTTTACTTGAATTACTTGGTTTTTTTACTGTAAAGTTCTTTGAGTTCCTTGTATATTCTGGATATTAATCCCTGGTCAGATGTATAGCTTAGAAGTATTTTCTCCCATCCTGTAGGTTGTCTCTCCACTCTGTTGACTATTTCCTTTGCTGTGAAGAAGCTTTTAGTTTGATATAATCCAACTTATTTATTTTTTCTTTTGCTGCCTTATTTATAAACTCTTTGCCCAGACATTCTTACTAGCGTGTCTCCCCTATGTTTTAGTTTGGTAGTTTTATGTTTTCAGGTCTTATGTCATTAATCCATTGTGAGTTGGTTATTGTGCATGGCAAGAAGTACATGTCTAGTTTCATTCGTCTGCATATGATGTCCAATTTTCCCAGCACCATTAACTGAAGAGGCAATCTTCTCCCCAATGTATGTTCTTGTTGCATTTGTCAAAGATCAGTTGGCTGTTTAAGTGTGTGGGTTGATTTCCAGGATCTTTATTCTGTTCCATAGGTCTGAGAGTCTGATTTTATGCCACTACCATGCTGTTTCAGTTAATATAGCTTTGCAGTATAATTTGAAGTCAGGTAGTGAGGTAGTGTTATGACCCTGGCTTTATTTTTCTTGCTCAAAATTGCCTTGGCTATTTGGGTTCTTCTGCTGTTCCATATGAATGTTTGGATAATTTTTTCTATTTCTGTCAAGAATGTCATTGGTATTGTGATGGGCATTAAATCTGTAGATTGTTTTGGGTAGTATGGACATTTTCACAATGTTAAATCTTCCAATCCAAGACCATGGGATGTCTTTCCACCTTTTCGTGTACTCTTAATTTCTTTCAGTAGTGTTTTGCATTCTCGTTGTAGAAATCTTTCACCTTCTTGGTTAAATTGATTCCTAGGTTTCTGTTTTGTTTTTGGTGACTATTGTAAAGGGGCTTGCTTTGTTGATTTCTTTTTCTGCTTGTAAGTTTGTTGATTTCTTTTTCTGCTTGTAAGTTATCAGAATATAAAAATGCTACTGATTTTTGTGCATTGATTTTGTATCTTGCAACATTATTGAAATTATCAGCTCTAACGATTTTCTGGTAGAGTCTTTAGGTTTTTCTACACATAGGATCATGTTATCTGCAAACGGGGACAGTTTGACTTTGTCCTTTTAACTCTGGATGCCCTTCATTTCTTTCTCTTGCCTCACTGCTCTGGCTAGTACTTCCATCATTGTTAAAGAGGAGTGGTGAGAATGGACATCCTTGTCTTCTTTCTGTTCTTAAGGGAAAAGGGAATGATATTGGCGATTGGTTTGTCGTATACGCTTTTTATCATGTTGAGATACTTTCTTTCTACACCTAATTTGCTGAGAGCCTTTGTTGTGAAGGGGTGTTGAATTTTGTCAAATGTTTTTTCTGTTTCTATTGAGATGATCATATGGCTTTTGTCTATGGTTTTGTTGATGTGGTGTATCACATTTAATGACTTCAGTATGTTGAATCATCTTTGCATCCCTGGAATGCATCCCACTTGATCATGGTATATACTTTTTTTGCTGTGTTGCTGTATTCTGATTTCTAAAATTTTGTTGAGGATTTTTGTGCCTATGTTCATCAGAGATTTTGGCCTGTAGCTTTTTTTGTTGTATCTTTGTCTGGCTTTGGTATCAGGGCAATGCTGGCCTCATAGAATGAGTTTGGGAGAATGGCCTCTGTTTCACTTTTTTTGCAACAGTTTGAAGAGAATTGGCATTAATTTCTTTAAAGGTTTGACAGAATTCAGCAGTAAAGCCATCTGGTCCTGGGCTTTTCTTTGTTGGGAGACTGCTGATTATGGATTCAATCTCATTGCTTGTTACTGGTCTGTTTGGGTTTTCTGTTTCCTCTTAGTTCAGTCTTGGTAGTTTGTATGTATCCAGAAATTTATCCATTTCCTCCAGGTTTTCATATTTGTTGGCATATAGTTATTCATATTACTGATGATTCTTTGTATTTCTGGTATTGGCTGTAATATCTCCTTTTTCATCTCTGATTTTTGTTGTTTGGGTTCTCTTTTTTGGTAACCTAGCTAATGGTTGTCTATTTTATCTTCTCAAAAAACCAACTTTTTGTTTCATTGATCTTATATATTGTTTTTCAGGTCTCTATTTCATGTAGTTCTGCTCTGATCTTAATTCTTTCTTTCTGTCTACTACTTACAGGATTAGATTGTTCTTTCTATAGTTCTTTAAGGTATAGCATTAGGTCATTTATTTGAAGTCTTTCTATTCTTTTGATGTAAGCATATATTGCAATAAACTTCCCTCTGAGTACTGCTTTTGCAGTATCCTATAGGATTTGGTATGATGTGTCTCTATTTTCGTTGGCCTCAAGAAATTTTTTGATTTCCTTTTTAATTTCTTCTTGGACCTATAGGTCAATTCAGGAGCCTGTTGTTAAATTTCCATGTATTTGTATAGTTTCCAGAGTTTCACTTGTTACTGATTTCCAGTTTTAATCCATTGTGGTCTGAAAAGATACTTGAAATGATTTCGATTTTTAAAATTTGCTGAGATGGGCCGGCCCGGTGGCGCACTGGATAGTGCGCCGCTTGGGAAGCGCGGCGGCACTCCCGCCCGGGGGGTCGGCGCCCACCCACACAC
>NW_007732687.1:35119-40750 GCF_000696425.1 Galeopterus variegatus
AAAAAAAAAAAAAAAAAAATTTGCTGAAACTTTACTTGTGACATAACATGTGGTATATCCTGGAGAATGTTCCTTGTGCTGATAAGAATGGCTATTTGTGTGGTGGTGAATTCCCAGTTTATGTCTGTCTGAGAAATACACTGTTTCTCCCTCATTCCTGGAGGACAGCCTTGCTTGATATAGGATTCTCAGCCTTTTACTATTTTGAATATATCATCAAATATTCTTCTGGCCTGTAGGGTTTCAGTTGAGAAGTCTGCTGTTAGTTTGATGGGGGCTCCCTTATGGGTGACTTGATGCTTTTCTCTTCCTGCTTTTAGAATTCTCAAGCCTTGAGCTTTGCCATTTTGACTAGACTATGTCTAAGAGAGGATCTTTTTAGATTAAATCTGTTTGGGGATCTTTGAGCTTCCTGAATCTGAAGGTCCATGTCTCTATATCTGGGAAGTTTTCTGCTATTATTTTGTTCAGTAAGTTTTCAGTGCCTTTTCCTTTTTCCTCCCCTTCTGGAACACACAGGATTCAGATGTTTGTGTGCTTAAGGTTGTCTGCTAGCTCTCTTAAATGTTCTTCATGTTTTTAAATTTTTTTTTCCTTTTTTTTTTATGCCTGGGTTATTTCGAAGACTGTCTTCAAGATCTGAAATTCTTTCTTCTGCTTGCTCTAACCTGGTGCCTAAGCTCTCAGTTGTTTTTTTATTTCACTGAATGAATCCTTCAGTTCCAGGAGTTCTGCCACATTCTTTTTTATGGCATTAATCTCTTTTTGAATTTCCTCCTTCATATCCTGGACATTTCTTCCTGCTTCACTGTGTTCTCTAATTGAGTCTTCTCTTATCTCTTTGAGTTTTCCTAAGATTGTTGCTCAGAATTGCTTTTCCAGTCATTTCAAGGGTTTCCTGCTCTATGGGGTCTGGTACTTGAGATTTACTGTATTCCTTTGGTGGTATCATATTTTCTTGTTTAATCATATTTCTGGTGTCTCTACATTGGTGTTTGGTCATCTGGTAGAGCAGGTGTTTCTTCTATTACTCTGGAGTGGGCTTTGAGGAGAAAGACTTCCTTCTCTATTTGCAGGCTCTGCTGATGACTCTCCTTGTGTCAATGCAGTTGAGTGTGTGGTGGGCTGCCTGTAGGGTGGTCCTGGCTGCTACTGTGGTGTAACTGTGGTGGACCACCTCTGTGAAAGCAGTATTTGTGGCACATTGTTGCCTTCTGTTTGGGTGGTAGGAAGCTGCCTAGGGCTTCTGCCTGTGTCTGCTATGTGATCTTACATAAGTTACTCTCACCTCTTTAAGTCTTAGGGGTTTAATTTGCAAAATGAAGAAAATAATATCTATCATGAAGACTTATGACTAACATTAAATTTAATAACAAAACACTAAATACAATGTCTAGAACCAGGGCTGTTATTCAATCAGAAAGTACTAGTATGTTCCAATGACCAGCATCTTTTCTGAATGGTAAATGTCATGATGGTACCACTCTGATCATTCTGAATATTGCTCCTGCTTGGAACATAATAAATGGCAATAAAATTGTTCCCATGGTATTATTATTCATGATTTTTAAAAATCCAAGATTTTCACTGTGTAATTCACATTGTTTGACAATGGAGTTAATTTCACCACCAACAGCAACAAAGGATTAAATGGCTCTACTACAGTGGCACAAATAACAACATCTCCAGTTCTTACAAATCTTACTTTGGGACAGCTAAAATTGACTTATTTAAAAATTGAGGTATTTATTGAATGACTTTTGTTTAAAGCATATTATTTTACATCACTGGACTCAGTGATCTAGGTATCACATCCCCCAAAATTTTAGAGACCTTTATGAATATTTAACAACATAACATTATCTTGCTGAAAATAAATTTTTGTGGTATTCTGGGTGACTGATTCTTCAAAGCTGAGCAGGCTATTTCATAACACTAAAATCAATTATGTTTCTGTATTGAGACATATTTTCAAATCAACTTGGTGTTTTTTTAAGAGGCGCTGAACTAAGCAGTCAAGAAAGAGGCTGTCTGTGCATGTTAGAAGATTTAGGAAGAATCACTAAATGAAGAAAAAGAACCCAATCTTCCTATTTCCCTGTGGATACTAGCAGTCATTATTATACTAAAACTAATCAACAACTCCCTCATAACTTCTGCAGAGATCAGCATCCAGAAAAACTTCCTGAAGTTACAAATGTAACCTTGCAAGTATCCACATCTCTTATTCTACCACAAACAACAATGAAAATATCAGAACTGACCAATTATGCAGGCTGATACCCTAGCAATGTTGAAACAGGTTAAATAAGAGAATAAGAACACTAATTTGATCAAGTAATCCATCATAAAGCTTACTCAAGTTTCATGGCATGTATAATTAGTGACAAAGCTAACAGAACAAAAAGCCCATGTAGGAAACTGCAGATGTTCTGAAAGCTATCTTATATATTTTTAAAGTGTTTTATGATGAATTTACAAGTCTGCAATAACAGACGCTCTCTCCTGATGACCCAGCTTCCTTTGTACGCCCTGTCAAGTGGTAGCTGCTTTCTTTTCCAGGCCTCTTATATTGTGGGCCATAAACATGAAGTAGGTGTTGTTCATGATCCTCATGTCCACTTCCAAGACATCCTTATAAGTCATCATAAAACACTCACTTTTACATCTTATGTCATCAAACTGTACTATTGAATACCTCTGCTTGTTGCAATCATCTACTCTCTCTCATATTATTTCTGTTTTTTAAGGTATTGGTTGCTTGCTCACTTTCACTCTTTCTGACAGTATTTCTATCATAATCACTATGTTCAACATCTACAGAGACGAATCTTGCAACTCTAATAATCCTGTGTTCTACTGGGAATCCCTAATCCATTAACCTACTACTTTTTAAAAACAACTTTACTGGAATATAAATCATATACCATACAACTAACCCACTTGAAAGTATAAAATTCAATGTTTTTTAGTAAACTCACAAAGTTGTGCAACCATCACCACAATCTAATTTTAGAACATTTTCATACCTTCCAAAGTAAATCCCACACATTAGCTGTCACTCTGCACCTCCCTCCCCCCCCAGCCATAAGTAACCACTAGCTACTTTTTTCTCCTTAGATTTTTCTCATTCTGGACATTTCATATAAGTGGAATCATACAATATGCAGTCTTTGTGACTGTCTTCTTTCACTCAGCATGTTTTCAAGGATCACCCATGTTGTGGTATGTATCAGTACCTCATTTTTTTATGGCTGAGTAACATTTCATAGTTTGAATATACCACATTTTATTTACCTATTTAGTTGATGGATGTTCAAATTGTTTCCATCTTTTGGCTATTATAAATAATGCTGCTGTGAACACTTATGTACAAGTTTTTATGGGGATGTATGTTTTCATTTCTCTCAGGTATACCTAGGAGTGGAATTGCTGGGTCAAATAGTACCTATACTTTTAACATTTTGAGGAACTATCAAAATGTTTTCAAAAGCAGCTGCACCATTTTACATTCCCACCAGCAATATACGAAGGTCCAATTTCTCCAAATCCTTGTCAATACTTGTTATTATTTGCTTTTATTATGTCCATCCTAGTGAGTGTAAAATGGTATCTCATTGTAATTTTGATGTGCCTTTCCTTAATGACTAACAATGTTGAGCATGTGTTCATGTGTGATTACTGGCCATTTCTATGTCTTCTCTGGAGAAATGTCTATTCAAATGCTTTATCCACTTTTAAGAGTTGTCTTTTTTATTATTGAGCTGTAAATGTTCTTTATATATTCTGGATGCAAGTCTCTTACCAGTTATATGATGTGCAAGTGTTTCCAATCATTTTGTGGGTTGTTTCACTGTCTTGATAATGTCATTTAATGCACAGAATTTTTACTTCTGATGTAGTCCAATTTATCTAATTTGTCTTTTGTTTTCTGCTTTTGATATCTTATCTAAGAAACAACTGCCCAACCCAAAGTCATGAAGATTTACTCCTATATTTTTTTTCTAAAAGTTATATAGTTTTAATGCTTACATTTAGATCTGTGAATCATTTTTTAGTTAATTTTTGCTTATGGTATGCAACAGGAAGTTGGATATATCTAGCTGTCCCAGCATCATTTGCTGAAAAGACTTTTAGACTTTTTTTGGGGGTTTTTTTTGCCATTTTATTGTCTGGGCACACTTTAAAAAAAAAATCAACTGATTACAAACTGGAGGGTTTATATCTGGACTCTCAATCCTATTTCATTGACCTGTATGTCTTTGTGCTGGTACCACACTATCTTGATTACTTGTTGCTTTGTAATAAATTCTGAAATAAGGACGTGTGAGTTTTCCAATTTCATTCTTTTACAGGATTATTTTGGGTCTCAAATTTTCTTATGAATTTTAGAATCAGTTTATCAATTCTTACCAAGAAGTCAGCTGGGATTTTAACCGGGATTGCACTGAATTTGTAGATCAATTTCGAAAATATTGCCATCTTAACAATATTAAGTCTTCTCATCCATGGCCATAAGATATCTTTCTACTTTAGATCTTTTATTTCTTTCAACTCTGTTTTATAGTGTCAGTGTTAAGTCTTAAACTTCTTTTCCAAAATTTATATCTATGTATTTTATTCTTTTTGATGCTATTATAAATGGAGTTGTTTTCTTCCCTTTACTTTCAATTGTTCATTGCTAATTTATAAACATACTGTTGATTTTTGTTTATTGATCTTATATCCTGCAAATCTGCTGATCTCTTTTATTGGTTCTAATAGTTTTTTGGGGATCTGCCATTTTTTTCACTCTCTTACATCTTTCACATCTTTTCTACCCTGCTTACCCAGCTTCATTTCTATGGTGAATCATTATAATCTCTCCGTTGTGTGTTCATTAAACCCCTCTTTTGCTCTGACATGCTCACCTTACAAAACCATAATTGTTTATATCCAATCCCCCACTTATTGTCTGCCTATACTCACATAACTTAATACAACTGTGGACAGATACAACTCTGCTGACTAGTCTTACTTTAACTCACCTTCTCAATCAGGCCTTATATAGATATCATTAATTTTCAATACCTAGAGTGGTTTTAAAGATACCCATCATCAAAATTCTTTCACTCCATGTATGCATATGCCATCAAGACATGGAATCTATTCTTCCAATCCCTATAAATCTGGACTGGATTGTAATTGCTTTGACCAACAAAAGAAGACAGAGGGGACACTATTTCAGTAGGGGGCCCAGCCTTTACAAGAAGTATGCATATGCCATCAAGACATGGAATCTATTCTTCCAATCCCTATAAATCTGGACTGGATTGTAATTGCCTTGACCAACAAAAGAAGACAGAGGGGACACTATTTCAGTAGGGGGCCCAGCCTTTACAAGAACTGGCAGGTTCCTCCACTCTCTCAGGAATTGCTTGCTCTGGGGAAGCCGGCCACTATCTAAGAGACCATCATACTGTTAAGAGGTCTGAGCTAGCCATGTAAAGAAACTAAATAGAGAGAGAAATGCCCAATTAGAGTCCATGCTACAAGAATTCCAGCCCAGTGGGTCAGCCCGGTGGCGCACTGGATAAGTGCGCCGCTTGGGAAGCGCGGCGGCGCTCCTGCCCGAGCGGTGACGGCCGCGGC
>NW_007732687.1:41041-46673 GCF_000696425.1 Galeopterus variegatus
CTGAGGGTTGCGGTCCGTTGCCGGACACGAAAAAAGACAAAAAGGAAAAAAAATAAATAAAATAAATAAAAAATAAAAAGAATTCCAGCCCAGAAACCAGACTGTTGAGTAAACAAGCATTCAGGTGACTCCAGCCTCAGTTGTCATCTGATGACCATGCCTGAAAGACTTCAAAGGAAAACCATCCAGCTGACACTTATTGACCCCCAGGACGCTGAGAGAATAAAACAACTGTTATTTGATAAGCCACTAAGTTTTGGCAATAGATAACCGGAACGCATTTCATATCTTTCCTTTTTGCTTCATTTTAAAAATTTTAGCAATTACCACTTTCTAACACAACTTATATTTTACACATTTGTCTTGCATTGTTACCTATTGTCTTACGTCCATTTTCTTTTGCTTGTAATAGTATACCTGAAACTGGGTAATTTATAAAGAAATACAACTTTATTTCTTACAATTCTAGAGCATGTGAAGTATAAGGCCCAGGAGGAATATTTGATGAGGGCCTTCTTCCTGGTGGGGATTCACTGCAGAGTGGTGGTGAGTATCACATGGCTTGTGCTAATGTGCTCACTTGCTCTCCTTATAAAGCCACTAGTGCCACTCCCAAGATAATCCATTTATCCATTAACCCATTAATACATTAATGGATTAATCCATTCATGATAACAGCCCTCACAATCCACTCACCTCCCAAAGTCCCCACCTTTCAAATATCATAGTCAAATTTCCCGACTTTTTAACACTGTTACAAATGGGGATCAAGATTCAGTATAAGTTCTGGAGGGACATTCAAACTAAAGCACCTATCTATTCCAGTAGACTATAAACTGCACAAGAACAGGGTATTTTTGTCTGTTTGGTTCTCTATTGCATCTCCAGACCCTAAAATTGTGCCTGGCACACAGTAAGTTATCAATAGACCTGGATTATGAATTAAGAAATCATTACATAGAAAATATAGCAAGAAACAGGAAAGAAAAACTTAGCATTATCAATTTAGTAAACTTATTACAATGTAGACTCAATATTAAAAGTAAATATTAATGGTAATTGTTTTTACTGCTTAAAGCAACTTCTCAAAGCATGCTCAATAAAAGATGTGATACAGTTGATTCTCATTATTTGCAGATTCCATTATTTGTGAATGCGCCTACAATTCACAAATTTATTTGTAACCCAGAAAACAGTATTTGAAGTCATTCCCAGATGCATGCTGAGTAGTGAAAATTGAGTTGTGTAGTACACATGCTCGAAGCTCAGGTTGAGCAATGTGACACTCTGCCTTCTTGTTTCAGCTTCATAATGTAAATAAGCATTATTTTCATGGTCTTTTTATTGCCATATCTTCTCTCATTTTTGTTTCTGTTGGTGATTTCACTGTTGGAGATGCCTCAACTGCTGTGTAGTTCCTAATAAAAAAAAGCCTATTATGTGCCTTATACAGAGTCACAGTGCTTTTGGCTGTCAGTTCAGTGTTAATAAACCAACAATATATATGAAATAAGGTGTCTTGAAATAGGGTGTCTTTTGACACAATAAATAGGTTATGCATTAAACGGATGATGAAAATGTTGTGACCAAAGGCCCGCAGGAAGAATCATTCAGTGCTTGCTAATTCCATGTTCACAACCACTTTATAGAACATAACTACCAAATAATGAAAATCACCTGTATTTCTCAAATGTTAGAGGTTATTATTAATAGACTATGCTCCAACTGTGTGTGAGACATGTTACATACATAGTATAATGGATGTGAATCTGAAACATTACAAGCATAATTTTTGGTGAATCTGTGTAATATTTTACCTGACCTATGGTACTATTTTTAAAATATCCTAAGTTATTTCTCAAAATAAAAAATATTATTTAAATGTAAATAACTACCTCCTTTATCAATTTAGGTTTTTAAATATTAGCATTTCTTAAAGCAAGCTTTACTATTACTAAAAATAATAGCAAACATTTATATAGTAGATATTATGTACTAGGCACTGTTCTAAACATTGTGTCTACTATCTATATTTATATTCATTTAATATCAAATTCCTATTAAAAATTGAAGAGCTACGGGTATGATTCAAATCTAGGCAGTAGATTTTAAGAGGCCATTCTCGAACAATTATGGAATACTTCCTCTCAAGAGTGGTAAATTACACACAGTTGTCAACTAGCTGAACAGCTACTGAAGATCCAACATCTTATGATCCAACAATCTTCTAAATGTTGGACACATTTTGATTCCTAAACCTCAACTTTTCTCTTGCTGTCTCCCACGTTTTGACCACAAATAAGACCGCATATGCCTTTGGGATCATTTCTAAGGAGAAATTTCATACTTTTTGTGATTCCCAAAGCACCTACTGTAAAACCAAGTATAAGTAATACATGAAATGAATACTGGTTGAATACTGATTTTAAAATAAGCAAACTTACTTTTGGGGTTTATCATTAAGGTAAACACAAACATTTGCTTACCAGCTCTTGATAAAACAAGCCCACCTGAAAATAAACAAGGACTTCACCATGCATGTAATTTTTACATTTCTCTTTTGGAAAATAAATATTTATTCTTAAAAATGGAAGCAGTACAATTTAGCTACCAAGAGAACAGTCTAGGGTCAAATCCTGCCTCTATATTTATTATGCTAGTTACTTAATCTCTGTTGGCTTTAATACATTAAATATAAGGATGATAATAATGCCTGGCTCACAGGGTTGTGCCAAGCACTAACTGGTATTTTGCATGTGGAGTACTCATAATAATACCTATAAGTAAGTGCTATACGTCCTCAGTAAATGTTGCTATTAATACTATCATTATTAAATAGATATTCCCCCCCCCCCTTTTTTTTGTCTTTTTCGTGACCGGTAAGGGGATCGCAACCCTTGGCTTGGTGTCGCCCGCACCGCGCTCAGGCAGTGAGCGCACCGGCCATTCCTATATAGGATCCAAACCTGCGGCAGGAGCGCCGCTGCACTCCCAGTGCTGCACTCTCCCGAGTGCGCCACGGGGCCGGCCCGATATTCCCCTTTTTTAATGGTGGTTCTGTATCATGCCTATAAAAAAGATAAAATATACCAATATATAACATTTATATGTTCATTCTGTGTATTACTTTAGAAACTGCTCAAGAAAATTAAGTCACGTAATAGTCAAGAATTTTTCTTTCCTTTCTATCAAAGCTAGCTTACAATTAAAGCTAGTCACAATTAGCCATATATACTTTATTAATGCTGTTTGTAAAACAAAACACACTCCAAACTGAAAAAAACAATTCCAAGTAAAGGACATTCAGAAAACATTTGCTGAGTACCTAACGTGTCATGATCTATGGTAGGGATATAACTAAATATGTATACGTATGGGGAAGGAGAGGAAGGGAGAGAGACTCCATATCCAAGGAATTAAACTTAGTAAGACAGAGAAGGTAGGAAGAATCAGGATTTTGGCAATGCACTGTGATGAGCACCATTGCCTAGTAACTGAAAGACTAAGAATACTAAATATAAGACATAAACTCAAAATTTAAGTTCCTGTTCTTTAATTCATTTTATACTGTGATCTTAAAATTAAGCCTTTAATATCAAAGAATGCCATGCAAAGATTGTGTGTAATATATTGTGATCTTTTTTTTTCTAAAATTATGGTAAATTTTGAGCAATTTGAGAAAAATAGAGTGCATATTTACTCGTTTTAGAAAACAATGATTTCTAGTGTACGAAAAACAGAAAAGCAGATAGTTCTCAACCCTTAGAAATCTTACGAGTACTGAGTTAGGACTGGTGTTAGAACTGAACAATGAAATATACAGCCATTATTATTAAGCTACCAAATATAATTTTGGTATTTAGCTGAATTTCTCATAAACATTAAACCATCTCCTAAACCTCAACAATTTTAGACTCACAGTGTTCACAACAATAAATGTTAATAAGTTACTTTGGGAAAATAAGCCTGTCACAGAAAGAAAAACACTGCATGATCTTACTTATATATAAAGAATCTAAAAAAAAAAAAAAGTCAGATACATAGAAACAGAGCAGAATGGTGATTATCAGGGGCAGGGATGGGGAGGAAATGGGGAGAAGTAGGTAAAAGAGTACAGACTTGCAGTTACATAGGATAAATAAGTCTAGAGATCTCATGTACAACTTGAGGACTATAGTTAATAACATTGTATACTGTATTATAAAAATTTGCTGAAAGTAGATTTTAGAAGCACTTACTGGGAGGAGGGGGAAGGTAACTATGGAAGGTGATGGGTAGGATAATTTGCCTGGCTGTAGTATTCATTACACTACATATATGTATATAATATCATCATGTTTGTACACCTTAAATATGTTAAAAAAAAATTTACTGTGGAAACAGAATTACATCCACAAAATTAAAAGAACCATGTAAATAAACCAAACTTACATTTAGAAAAAAAATCTGATACATGAGTTTCATATCTATTTTTTTAAATCTTCTTATAATAACACTAAATTTCAATCACATTTTTCTATTTATTCTGAAATGTTCAGGGTACTTGTTTTAGCAGCTGTTCAAGCACACATTTTTTCCTTAACAAAATAATTATTGCTATAATAATCTGTAATTATGGTTTATAACTGCAATAATCCCAAAGAAATCAGTCATTACCATAGATCACAAGTAATCGTTAACTACTGTTAATGACCTATTTCTTAGGGATTATTGTTTTTGTAAACCATGACCATATCACCACAAATATAGAAGAGCAAGACAGTATAAAACAAATGAGATCATAATATAATAATAAACTTATTCTGTAACATTAAAAGCCATTAAGCATCTAAATTAAAGCACACATAACAAGAGCATATAATTTTCTTTGTTCAACACTAACTGAAGTGTTTAGTCTGCACAAAAGAAACTGAATACTACTACATGCAGTGTACAAAGTAGAGCCATGTTAGGCTTATTTCTCAATACAAAACAATTGTTTTTGAACAGACCACAGGCATCTTCAAAAGGCAGATTACTTCACTGACTAGAAGAAAGGAAGAAAACAAATATTTCCTATGTACCACACATTATAGTAGAGACTTTGAAACATTATTTACTAAAACTATGTATTGTATCCAAGTATAAAAACTCTTCCAATTTATATTAATCAAGAATCAGGTCTGACTTATTTTATTCAATAGACAGACTTATTGAATAAGAGTAAAGTATTACATTTCACTTAATTCCATTCATAGAAGGGTACCTCAAAAAGTTAGTGGAAAAACAGAATGAAAAGATAATACAAATCTTTACATGAACTTTTTGAAGTACTCTTGTATATCTTTGAAGATCTGTGATGTCACTAATAGCTTTTGACAGAAAACAGGTCTTTGATTTTACAACTAAATCTTCTTACATTTTAATATTTGATATATATGAAAGCATATATGTAATGCATATGAAGTGAAATAAAACAAACATCTATCTAATTTAAGAACCAATGCATTATTAAAACTGTCACATCTTTATCCATACCCTTCCCATACCTTGTCTCCTTAACTCCCACCCTAAAGGTAACCAGGATCCTTTATTTACCATTTTTTAAACCTTATTTTAAATTTTATCACATATATATATATATATATATATA
>NW_007732687.1:47673-62898 GCF_000696425.1 Galeopterus variegatus
TATATATATATATATATATATATATATATATACTCCTAAATCAATGTTTCTAGTTTCACTTGTTTAGGGGCTTTTTTGAGTTTCATACTGTATATAGCTTCCTGAGAGTTGCTTTTTTCCCACCAAACATCTTATCTCTGACATTCATCCTTGTTAAATATACCCATATTTCATTCATTTTTATTGTTTTTAATAGCCATTGTATACTATGATGTTTATCCATCTTCATGTTGATAGGCATTTGAGCTGTTTCCACTTTTTGCCACTGTGAACAATGATGCTATGAACATTATTGCACATAAAATCTTGTATAGACAAAATTTCCTAGAGGACACATGTAAGAGTCGAAGTGTCAGGTCAGTGGGTATTCAAGTGTTCCACTTTACAATATAACACCAAATTCATTTTTATTCCATTTCCAATTGATTATACTTTATGCTCCTATTAGAAGTATATAAGAATTCCTTTGACCCACATTCTCCTATAAGATTTCTTATTTTTGCCAGTCTACTGGGAGTAAAATCATAATTCATGTGGCCTTAAATCCCATTTCTAGTAGTAGTAGTAGAAGTAATAAAGTTGGGTCCCCTCTCAAATACATGCACCATTTATATTTCCTTTTCTGCAGATGCCTGTTTGTATCTATTCATTATTTTCCTAAAGAATTACTTTACTGATTTGTAGAAATTCTTTTCATATTCTTTTAGATGGTGATCCTTGCTTGGTTTTTTTGTGTTGCAAATATCTTCTCCCAGTTTTGGCTTTTTTTAAAAATCTGAGTCAATCTTGTGTATTATTTTTTTCTAGAAATTTATCCTTTTCAAGTTTTCTAACTTACTGACCTCAGAAAATACTATTAATAATTTTATCTTTTAAATTTTTGCTGTATAATAGCTATATTTCACCTTTTGTTCCTAATATTACTTACAATTGTCCATCAAAAAGTTTGTAGGATAACAGAATTGAAAGACAATATGAATCTTTCCATGAACTTCTTGAAGTACCCTCATATTTATGAGTTCTCTTTTCTTAATCTAACTAGAGATTTGTCGATTTCATTACTCTTTTTAAGGACCTAACTTTTGATTTTTTAATTCCAAATCTTTTGTTTTTAAAATTGTTAATGTCTACCTCTATCTCCTTCTTTCTCCTTTTGTATGGTTTAATCTGTTCTTCTCATTCTAATTTCTCAAGATGAATACTTGTTCACAGCATTTCAGCCTTTCTTCTTTTCTAATATAAGCTTTTTGTTCAATAAACGTCCTTTGAATTCTATTTTTTACTGTATTCCAAGAAGGTTGTATTTCCATTATTGTGTAGCTCTATTTTTAAATTTCCCCTAATGACTTCTTTTACACTATAGTTATTTAGAAGTATATTTTTAAATTCCCAAGTATATGGGATTTATTATTATTTTTGCAATTTACTTTTATTGCAAATTGGTAGGAATATGTGTTCTCTATGATTCTGAGTCATTGAAATTTCTTGAGACTCATTTCATATACTAATACTTGGTCAGTTTTTTTAAACATGCCATGTGTCCTAAAGAAAACTGATGTTTTATCAGTTCCAGAGTTTTTAAAACATATTAATTCAATGAAGTCTTGTTAATCACATTGTTCAAATCCTTTCTAAATTTACTAACTTGCTGCTTATTTATCAACAATAATTGAGAAGTGTACTGCAACCCTTCATTATGATGGTAGATCTGTCATTTATTCCTGATGGACTACCAATTTTTGCTATATATGTTTTGAGTCTATTTCATTAGGTACTAGATATCTGCAATTGTTATATCTGCCCGGTGCACAAACCATTTTCTTTAGTGATAACAATGCTTTTTTTAGCTTAAAGTCTTTTTTGTTTGATATTAATATGTACCCCAGCTTTCTTTAGGTTCATATTTGCATAGCACATCTTTTTTCAGCCTTTTACTTTCAACTTTCCATGTTTTAATGTTTTGAGTATGTCTCTTATAATGAGCATTTGGCTTTTAAAAAAATATTTAAATTTAGAATCTAGCTTAACTGTAAATTCAGCTCATTTATGCTTATAGGATTAATAATATATCTGGAATGCTCATACCATTTTATTTTTTATTGTCTTGTTTTTACTGGCTTTTTCCCTCCTTTCTTAGCCTTTTAAAATATTGAATTTGCTTGTTTTCCTATTTCACTATTTTCCCTCTACTGAGTTATGGAAGATAATCACACAATTTCTATTCTTTAAGGTGTTATTCTTGAAATTTTATCATCTTCATTCCCCTCCTAAATAAGACAAGGACTTAAGACAATTTTAATCCTTATCACTCTGCTCTCTTATATGCTACTGTTTTGGGTGTTTTCACTCTTTTTTTTATTCCACAAATTAAATATAATTATTATATATATATTTTTAATACAGACTATGTTTGTTAAGATTTATATATTTGTTTGCCAATTTCCATGTACTCCTTTCTTTCCTTCTGGGATCATGTATCTTCTTCCTAAAAAATTACCTTTAGAATGTTTAATGGAAATCCTTAATGACGAGCATCAGTAAAGATCCACTGATAAACACTGTTTTCATTTGTCTGAAAGTGTGTTTTGTTAATCCTTGTTCTTGAATGATACTTTTTCTGATATACAATAGAATGGCAGTTATTTTTGCTCAGTTCTTTGAGAATAATATTCTACCATCTTCTGGCTTCCATTTTTATTGTTGAAAAGTGAGTTATCAGTCTATTTTACACTATTTTATAAATGTTCTTCTTCCCCAACTGCTTTTAAGATTTTCTGTCTTCGAGGTTACAGTTTGACTAAAGTGCTGTTTCTTGTTTTTGATGGGTATAGTTGGGCTTCCTATAGTGATGAATTCATAATTTCTATGAATTCAGAAAAATTCTCAGACAGTATCTCTTCAGTTATCACCTCTGCTCTATCCTCTTTACTCTGTCTTTCTGGGATTCAGTTGGACATATCTGACCTTCTCATTCCATCCTTGAACTTCTCTTTTAATATTTTCATTTTCCTTGTTTCTCTGCATTCTTGAAAATTTCTTCAGATCTAACTGCCAGTTTGTTAATTCTTTTTTCAGTTGGGTCTAATTTACTGTTTAACACATCCATCAAATTTTAGATGACAATGTTTTCAATTTTAAAAGTTTTACATAAGTCTTTTTCAAATCTTTCTGGTCATTTTTCATATTCCTATTGCTTGCTCATTTGTCATTCTATTTTTATTTCTTTAAACTACTTCATACATCATTATTTTATATTCCTATCCAATTCCAACACCTGAAGAGTCCTTGAAGTGGGGGGAAGGAGTAGGCTACATAAAACAGATAATTTATTGTTTTTGTTAGTGCTCATTCATGGTAGCTTATTTCTCTGTTTGTGTGATGGGTTTTTTGTTTTTTATTTATTATAAACACTTTTTTAGTTGATCTTAATCTACAGGATTCCCAAGGCCCTAAATTATGGTTGCTATCCTTCACAGATTTTAATTAGCTTCTCTGAGAGCCATGGGATCTACCAATTTGAGACCACTTTATCCCCTTTTGAGAATTCAAATTAACACGAGAATCTCAAGTTCAGCATACCTATCTTGCTAGCAGCCTAAGGCTTTGTCACCCATTTTATCATTGATATTGATAATTTGTCTTTGGGAGCAACCCTATCTTTCGCCCTTGTTTGCTGCTGACCAGTCCCACTCTGATTAAAGTTCACTTTTTGACTGGAGGGATGGGAAGAGAAGTGATCAGAGAAGGGAGAGACAGAGCAGTGGAAAGCAGGAGAAAAAACCCTAAGATATTTTATGTGCGTACTGTACGCGCACCAATGCATTAAAAATACATTGAGGATTTGATTGTTTTTGCAGCTGAAAGGGCTTTCAGAACATCTAGTTGACCACACTGAAGTCAAAGTTAACACTAACTCTTTACTTTTAAAGAAGCAAACATTAATTGTCTGTGATACAAACTGGCGGAAAAAAAACAAACTAATTTTACAGGTAGCTGTCTAAACATGATCCAAATTATAACATAACATTATCCAAATTAATGTTTACACACAGATTACTAATCTGAAACAACAGTATATAAGACTATCATTGTGTGTGTCATCCAGCAAAAGAAAAACAAAAAAACACTACAACACAAGCTTGAAGGGTGCTATGGTTTGAATGTATCCTCCAAATGCATGTGTTTGAAACTTAATCCCCAAATTCATATTTTGATGGCATTTGGAGGTGGCTTTGGATAGGAAATTAGTATTAGGTTAGGTCATCAGTGTGGACACTTTATGATGGAACTGGTGGCTTTAGAAGAAGAGGAAGAAAGACCTGAGTTGGGAGGCTCTTGCCCTCTTGCCATGTGATACACTCCGCCCTCTTATGACACAGCAAGATGGCCCTCACCAGATGCTGGCATCATCCTCTTAAGACTTTCCAGCCTCCAGAACTGTAAGAAATAAAATTCTTTTCTTTATGAGTTATCCAGTCTCAGATAATCAGTGACAGCAATAGAAAACAGACTAAGACACCTGGCTGCCACATATCTACAAAAAGATACTCAACTAAAGAGACAAGTGAGGACTGAAAACCATCCAGCCTATACTCTATTCCAATCTGTTCACCCTGCCTGGAAGAAAGGAAACCTTTTTCTAATTTGTACAAAGGCACCGAATGTGCTACTGAGATGGTAAGAGTAAAATTAATCCTCAATGGCTTAATCAAAAATGATGTGAGACACAGGCACAGAAACAAAGAGAGAGCTTAAGCTTCTCCTCTGATGGCCAAAGGAAAAAGCCTAGCACATGACCAATGTGAGAAGTCCAATAGAAAACAAAGCTTGCAATAAAGCTGATACAAAGAGTTACATCTAGAGAAAATGAAAACTGGAAAAAAAAAAATCTGCACTAGACACAGAAAGACAACACAGAAACTTACCTGACTTGACTTCAGTGCTGGGTAGAGAGAAGCAAAAAACCCTCAAGTCAGACCTCACATGGTTTGTAGCCTAAATACAGATTACCAGTGTGATATGAAAAACCTCATTCTAAGGAAATAGTTTAAATGGTATTAAATTGGCAACCCTCCCTACCCGCATTTAGTTAATGGATTAAACACTCCAATTAAAAGACAAAGATAATCAGAATGGCTTTTCTAAAAGGGAAGAACTATATACCATCTACAAGAGACACATTTTAAATATAAAGACACACAGATTAGAAGTAAATGGACGGAGAAAGATATACTACATAAACAGTAAGCATAGGGCATTGGCTATAGGTAGATAAAATAGAAATCAAGAGAAAAGGGTCAATTAAGGAAGACAACAATTACAAATGTCTATATGGAGCAAAAATTAAAAGTAATATAGACAATTCTACAATCATATTTGGAGATATTTTAACACCTGTCTCTTTGAAATAATAGAAACAGACAAAAAAATCAGTAAAGACAAAAAATATCTACATAATATTATTAACATCTTAATTTGTATTTATATAATACTATACACGACAATGGTAAAATACATATTCTTTTTAAGTATGGTAGGTTTACCATGATAGTCCATATGCTGGGTGATAAAACAAGTCTCAATAAATTTAGAGAGGCTGAAATCATACAAAATGATATTTGACCAAGGTAGAATTAAGTTATAAATCAGTAACAATAATTAGGTGAACTCCAATATTTATAAATAAAAAGCACACTTCTAAATAATCCATCAATTAACAAAGACAGAATTAAATTATAAAATACTTCTAACTTGGGCCGGCCCGGTG
This sequence comes from Galeopterus variegatus, assembly GCF_000696425.1. Taxonomy (NCBI): domain Eukaryota; kingdom Metazoa; phylum Chordata; class Mammalia; order Dermoptera; family Cynocephalidae; genus Galeopterus; species Galeopterus variegatus. Next base: position 53,441 of record NW_007732687.1, read on the forward strand.
GCGCACTGCTACAGTGCGCCGCTTGGGAGCGCGGCGGCGCTCCCGCCGAGGGTTCGGATCCCACATACAGACCGGTTCCCGCTCACTGGCTGAGCGAGGGGCGGGCGCAGCACCGAGGGTTGCGATCCCGTTGCCGGTCCCGGTCCGGTATGGGCGCGACACTGAGGGTTGCAGTCCGTTGCCGGACATGAAAAAAGACAAAAAGGAAAAAAAAAAATACTTCTAACTAAATGATAATGAAACTAAAACATCAAAATCTGTGTGGGATGCAGCTAAAGCAAAGCTTAAAGAGCAATTTATAGCTTTAAATGTTTTTATCAGAAATGAAAAAAAAACTTAGAAATCAAACATCTGGAGTCTACACCCAATATTAGAAAAAACATGTAACACCTAAAATAAGCATAAGCAGAAAATACTAAAGCTGAAAAAAAAAAAAAAACCCAATGAAATAAACAATAAAGAAAATCAGTGAAACTAAAAACTGGTTCTCTGAAAAGATCAAAAAAATTGATAAATATCTGGTTGGGTCAATCAGAGAAAAAAGACAAAAGAGATGAAAATTATCAGTGTCAAGAATGGGCTGGCCAGTTAGCTCAGATAGTTAGATTGCAGCCTTACAACAACAAGGTAAAGGTTCAGATCCCTATACCAACCGTCCCCCCACCCAAAGAGAGCATCACTTCAAATCCTATAGATATTAAAAGAATAATTATGGAATATTAGGAATAATTTTATTCCAAAAAATTTAAATGTAGGACAAATTCCTTGAAAGACACAAGTGACTAGATTTGACACCAGGAAAAACAGAAAATCTGAATAGTACTGTATCAATTAAAGAAAATGAATTAGTAATTATAAACCCTCTATGCCCACTGGCTTCACTGGTGAATTCTAGCAAACTTTGATGTAAAAAATAATAGCAATACTATACAAACTCTTTCAGAATATACAGGAGTAAGAGAGAACACTTCTTCCAGACTCATTTTATGAGGCCAATATTACTCGGTCACCAAAACCAGGCACTCATCACGAGGAAAAAAAAAAAAAAAACTACAGACCTATAATCCTTCATAAACACCATAAACAATAATGTAAAATAAATTTTTTGCAAACTGGATCTAACAATTTATAAAGGAACACTATATTATGAGCACGCAGGATCTATCCTGGGAATAAAAAGCTGGTTTAACATAAAAAATCAATTCACTATATTACTAAAATAACAAAGGAAAAAAATAAAAAAATAAAAAAGGCCTTTTGAATAGGTACATTTTAAAAAATTCCAAAAATAAAAAAATATGCCCTATTCATTATAAATATCCTGAGGAATAGACGAGAACTTTCTTAAACTTGTGAGCATCTTTAAAAACCTACAGATAACATCATACTCAACAGTAAAAGGGTCAATGCTTTTTATGTACAAACAGGAAGGAGGCAAGAATACAAACTATTACCACTTTCATTCAAGATTGTATTGGAAGTCTTATCATTGATATAAGACAAAAAAAAAAAAAGAAATAAAAGGCATGGAGACTGGAAAGAAGACATAAAACTATCTTTATTTGCAGATAACATGACCATACATACAACCCTAAAAAATCTATGAAAAAGCTACTAGAACCAATAAATTTAGCAAAGAAAAAAATCAATTCTGGTTTTACAGAGTAGAAGAGAATAATCAGAATTACAAAAGCATCAAAAATAGATAGAAATAAATTTAGTGAACAATTTTTAATAGCTGTACACTGAAAACAACAAACACTACAAAGAATAATAAACATTCATGAATTGCAAGACTCAATACTGCTAAGCAGGCCCAAATTGATGTGTAGATTGAGGCAATCCCAATCAAAATTCTAGCAAGCATCTTTGTTTTGCTTTTTTGTTTTGTTTTGGTGGCTGGCCATTACCAGGATCAAACCCGGGAGCTTGGTGTTATCAGCACCATGCTCTAACCAAGTGAGCTAACCAGCCAGCCCTCTAGCCAGCTTTTTGGAAGAAATTAACAAGCTGATGCTAAAATTAGTATGGAAAGGCAAAAGACCTAGAACAACTAAAATGACTCTGAAAAAGAACAAGATTGGATGATTTACATCACCTGATTTCAAGACTTATTATAAAACTACAGTAAAGAAGACAATATAGTATTGGCATAAGGACAGACGTATAGATCAATGGTACAAAATAGAGAGTCTAGTAATAGACCTTAACCTCACATGGTTAATTGATTTTGACAAAGGTGTAATGGTAATTCAGTGGAGGGAAAGACAGTCTTTTCGCAAATGGTGCTAAAACAACTGGATAGCTCTACAGGAGAAAAACCTTGACCCTTAACTCACAACTTATCACTCACTCACACACACACACACACACACACACACACACACTCACACACACACACACACTAAAAACCATTAACACAAAATGGATCGTAGTCTAAACATAATAGCTGAATCACACACACACACACACACACACACACACACACTCACACACACACACTAAAAACCATTAACACAAAATGGATCGTAGTCTAAACATAATAGCTGAAAACTATTAAACTTATAGAAGAAATTATAGAAGAAAGTCTTTGTGACTGGGTTAGACAGGATTTCTTTAACAGAAAAAGCTCAATCCACAAAGAAAAAAGTGAAAAAGTAGGCCATCAAAACTAAAAACCTTTAGTCTTTGAAAGACAGTTAAGAAGGCAAACCATACACATATTTGCAAAATATACACATGAAAAAGAAACTGTATAAAGAATAAAAAGCACTTTTACAATTCCATAATAAGAACACATACTAAAGAACCAACGACCCAGTTTAAAAATGGACAAAAGATGTGAACAGACTTTTCGCAAAAGAAGACACATGAATGGCCAGAAAAGCACATGAAAAGTGCTCAACATCATTAATCACTAAGGAAATGCAAATTATAACCACAATGGGATTCCAGTAAACACCCAGTAGAATAGCTAAAGTTATGAATATAGTTAGTATCAATGATTAGAATGTAGAGCAACTGAAATACTCACAGATTGTTAATGGAAATGAAAAATAATAGACATCTCATAAAGTAGTATAGTAGTATCTTATAATATTAAACATATACATACCATACAACCTAGCACCTATCTTTGATATTAACCCAAAAGAAATTAAAATTCAGGTACATACAAACCCCATTATTAAAATTTAGGTACATTCATAACACCATTATTCATAATACCTAAAAACTGGAAGTGTAATTCAAATATCCACAATCTGGTGAATAAACTGTGGTAATACTATAGCCATACCAAGGAATAAAAAGGAACAAAATATTAAAACAGATAACGTATTTAAATCTCAAAAACATTATGCTAAGCAAACAAAGTAAACACAAAAGACTGCCTATTTTATGATCCCATTTATATAAAAATCTAAAAGAGACAAACCATTGTGACAGAAATCAGACCAGTGGTTGCCTGGGCCAGGATCTGGAGGAGGGGATCAAAGAGCATGAGAAAACTATTTACAGTGAAGAGAGTATTCGCTATCTTAAATGTGGTGGTGGTGGTTACATGGCTGTGTATAATTGCTAAATTCATTAAATTGTACATTCAAAAACAAAAAAGGGAAAAAGATCTTTGCAACTCAGATCATAGATATGAGGCTGACTTTCCTAAACTTTAGGGAACTCTTAGATATCAACAGGGAAAAAAGGACCAACAAGCCAACAGAAAATGAGCAAAGGAAATGAATAGTTTATTTACAAAAAAAGGAAGACCAAATGGTTCTTAGGTAAATCTAAACAATGCATAATCTCACTGATACAAAAAATGCAAATGTAAAATTATACTGAGAAACCATTTTTCACACGTTGGATTGCCAAGAATTCAACCTCTTGGCAATGTTGTTCTATAGAGGTTATATAGAAATGATCTCATAGATTGCTGGTGGACAAGTATATTGGTATAGACCTTACAGAAAACAATTTGGCAATATTTGTAAAATTATAAATACATTAACCCTTCCATCCGACAACAATTCTACTTCTGGAAATTTATAAACTTGCATACACATGAAATGACATACGTACAAGGTTAATCTGTACAGCAATACTCTTAATAGGAGAAGACTGTAAATTCAAATGACTGTCAACAGTGGTGGAAATGGTTAAATAAATTATGATACATTCAAAGAATAAAACATACCTATCTACAGAAAATAAGAGCTCTCTATATACTGATTTAGAAATAGCTATATAACATTTTTAATTAAAAAAAACCCCAAGAAATAAAACAGTGACCATCATATGACATATTCCGTGTAAATATGGGGGGATAAGAATTTATAAATTCACAATTATTTGAATATATACATAAATACTTTGGAAAGATAATGCAAAACTAGTAAGAATGGTTACTTGCTAGGGTGAAGAATGGGAAGAGAGTATAGCACTGGAATAGAACATATTTAAAATTCTTTTTTTGGACAATATAAATATATTACTTTATTCAAAAAAATTAGGTGAATTAGTGAAAATCAATTTGATATGAAAATAACTTAAAAAAACACACTAATGTGATTTGCAAAGACAGGTTACAAACTTGGAGATGATATTTACAATTCAAAAAACCTAAAGGACTATGGAAACATATATATACACACATATAAAGAGCTCCTACAAATTAGTAAGAGAAAGACAAATAATCCAATGGCGAGGGAAAATGCAGTACAGTATATTACTAATGATAACATAACTAGGAGTCAATAAACATGAAACAATGCTAAACTTAATGATCAAGGGAGTGAAAAGTAAAATATTCATGACATATATTATCTCAACTAGATCGCAAAAATTTAAATCTAATAATATGAACTGTTGTTAAGGATCTAGGTTGGGGAGAGCAAAATATAGCTTGTGGGACAGCCTCCTGTTCCAGTAAATAAAATTTTACTGGAATGAAGCCATGCATCTGGTCTATGGCTACTTCCTACCTATACAGGCAGAGTTGAGTAGTTGCAACACATAACTAAAACATTTACTATCTGGCACTCTGTAAGAAAATGTTTGCTAATTGCTGATGGGACGATAGGAATTCCTGTTGGTAGGATGAACACTAGTATAATCACTTTGTAAAATAATTTGAAATGATCTACTAAAGCTAAATATGTAATGGATATACACAACAAACTTTACAGCAACAATGACTGTATTAGCAAAAAATAGAGAAAATATCAAATACCCATTGATAAAAGAATGAGTATAAATTGTGGTTATTCAAACAACTAGTGTGTAGCAGTGAAAATGAAACTATAGCTATATGCATAAATATGAGCTTTCATAAATGTAATACTGAAAAATAATAATACAGTTGTAGAACAAAATAATAAACTTGTAGAAGAATAAAACATTTGTATGAAGTTCAGAAATATGCAAAACCATGTATTATTTTCAGAATACAAACATATGTAGTAAAATTATGTAGAAAGGCATCAACTGACAAACACAAAATTCAAGATTTTAAGTATTTTCTGCAGGTAGGATACATTTGGAAAGAGGAACAAAGGGTGCTGCAATGATACTGGCATTGACCTATTCTTTCAGCTAGGTGATGGTGTTAATTATTGCTATTCTGTTTCAATAAATGTAAATATACTCTTACACATATTTGATATTTAATAATTTTCAACACTCTATTAAAAGAAATCAGTAATGAAGAAACTAAATGCTACAAAAAAATGTTATTTGGAAAATAATAATTTTCCATTTAATTTATAAATAATGAGATCCCAATAAAAGAGAGAAAGAACACTGAAAGTAGAGAAGGTTAACTACTCACTCCACTGTCTAGCCCCTCAGCAGTATTGTTAGACTTATAAAAAAAATAAAAAAAAAAAAAAAAAGGATGCATGCATAACAAATGTTTGTTTGTTTGTTTTTTATGTGACCAGCAAGGGGATTACAACGCTTGGCATGGTGTCGCCCGTACGGCGCTCAGCCAGTGAGCGCACCGGCCATCCCTACATAGGATCTGAAACCGCGGCCTCGGCGCTCCCAGCGCCACACTCTCCTGAGTGAGCCACGGGGTCGGCCCCACGGATAACAAATGAATGGCATTTTAAGAAAACATTATGCAAATGTAAAGGATAACCTTTTAAATCATTTTTTAAAAGAATTAATATGGAAATCATTAGAAATAAATTTAACTATGATCCCTTACCAACCTCGCTTTCCAACACAAGATAAAAGAAACAGAAAAAAAATTCTGAAACTGGAATTAAAGTGCCTTCATACCTTTTAAATCATTTTTTAAAAGAATTAATATGGAAATCATTAGAAATAAATTTAACTATGATCCCTTACCAACCTCACTTTCCAACACAAGATAAAAGAAACAGAAAAAAAATTCTGAAACTGGAATTAAAGTGCCTTCTATTAGAAATGTATAAATCGGGGCCGGCCCGGTGGCGCACTGCTATAGTGCGCCGCTTGGGAAGTGCGACGGCGCTCCCGCCGAGGGTTCGGATCCGACATACAGACCGGTTCCCGCTCACTGGCTGAGCGAGGCGTGGGAGCAACACCGAGGGCTGCGATCCCGTTGCCGGTCCCGGTCCGGTATGGGGGCGACACTGAGGGTGGCGATCCGTTGCCGGACACGGAAAAAGACAAAAAAAAAAAAAAAGAAATGTATAAATCGGGGCCGGCCCGGTGGCGCACTGCTATAGTGCGCCGCTTGGGAAGTGCGACGGCGCTCCCGCCGAGGGTTCGGATCCGACATACAGACCGGTTCCCGCTCACTGGCTGAGCGAGGCGTGGGAGCAACACCGAGGGCTGCGATCCCGTTGCCGGTCCCGGTCCGGTATGGGGGCGACACTGAGGGTGGCGATCCGTTGCCGGACACGGAAAAAGACAAAAAAAAAAAAAAAGAAATGTATAAATCTAGGGCCAACCCCATGGCGCAGCCGGGGCACGCGCTGGCTGAGCGCGGGGCGGGCAACACCACCCCAAGGGTTGCAATCCCCTTACCAGTCACAAAAAGGACCTTAAAAAAAAAAAAAAAAGAAATGTATAAATCTAGTTCTCATAATACATCCCATTTAAAAAATCTGAAAAGTGTGTTCATATATTTGTATTCCCTGCCATGTTCCTTAAAGGATATAGAGAAATAAATATCAATTGCTTTAATAAAGAATTAAAAGCAAAATAATGAGAAAATTGAGGAATGAAAATAATAAAATAAAAACATAGTGAAGGCTAACGCATAAAAGCAAAACCACAATGAGGTCTTACACACTTTTTTTTTTTTTTTTTTTGGTCTTTTGTCTTTTTTNCCTCGGTGTTGCTCCCGCGCCTCGCTCAGCCAGTGAGCGGGAACCGGTCTGTACGTGGGACCCGAACCCTCGGACGGGAGCGCCGCCGCGCCTCCCAAGCGGCGCACTATCCAGTGCGTCACCGGGCCGGCCCTTATACACTTTTTTTTACCAGCTAAAATTTAGCTCTGTGTTTGCAATCAGCTATAGCAAAGAAGGGAACATGATTAGTTAAAAGATAGTTATGTTAATAAACACAAGAATCAAAGATCATTATCAGCTTTTTTTAATAGTGATTCCTGAGAAAAGTACAAGAGTACTTCAAAAAGTTCATGGAAAAATTCGTATTATCTTACAATTCTATTTTATCCACGAACTTTATGAAGTGCCCTCATATTTTCTATGAATTTTGTAAAGAACTAAAAATAAACCATCAAGCCACAAGAATACAAAATAAAAGGCTAGTAAAGTTAATGGCGCAATTGGGAGAAATGCATAAAAATAATCTGTAGTAAAATTATTAAATAAAATACTTAATGATGCTTCTTATTACTCAACATAATACTCATATAATTGTCACATAAGATTTACTGACCTTCCTGAATTGCCATGTCCACAGTTATCCTAGAAGTTGAATGCAAAAGTTTTTGGTAATTCTGTGCATTCTGGTCAAATAACTGTACAAGAAGAGTGCATGTCTTTTCATATTCACATCTGCTAACGGTGCACAACTGCTCCAGCTGCTGAAACACAGTAGCGGTATCATCCAGTGGATCATCTAAATGATCTCTGCAAACACATAAGAATAAGTTTACAGAGGATATTAGAATGTGATGTACTTTCATTCACCACAAACAAACTTTATGTTAAATAAAAATTCCATGATAGATAAAGAAATAAAAGACAAATGGATTAGAAGGTCAGAAATATAACTAGTCTATATTTGAAGATGACATAATTATGTTTACATAGAAAACAACAAAGAAACCACAAAAAAGCTATGGAAACTAATAGGAGAGTTTACTAAGGTCACAGCATTACAAGGTCAATATGCAAAATCAAATACATTACTATACACTGGCAATGAACAATTGGAAATTAAAATTTAAAAACAGTATCATACAAAGGCACCAGAAAACATAAAATGTTAATTAAATCTAACTAAACATTTGCAAGATATAAAGGCTAAAAACTACAAAACACTGATGAAAGAAGTCACAGAAGAACTAAGTAAATTAAAAGATAGACATGCTCACTGAATGAAAGACTCAACATTGTCAAGATGTCAATTCTTCCCCCAAATTAATCTATAGATTCAATGTAATGCCAGTCAAAATCCCAGCAGTATTTCTTTGTAGAAACTGACAAACTGATTCTAAAATTTACATGCAAAAGCATAGGAAGTAGAATAGCCAAAACAATTTTGAAAAGGGAAAATCACGCTGGAGAACTCACACTATCTGGTTTTAAAGCTTATTATAATGCTACAATACTCAAGACGGGGTACTGGCAAAAGGATAAACATATTAATGGGAATAGAGAGTCCAGAAATAGAACCACATGTGTATGGTCAATTACTTTACACAATAGTGTGATNATAGAGAGTCCAGAAATAGAACCACATGTGTATGGTCAATTACTTTACACAATAGTGTGATTACAATTCAATGGAGAAAGGATAGTCTTTTCCTCAAAAAGTGTTGGAATAATTGGTCATCTATATGCCAAAGGAAAAAAAAATGAATTAGAGCCTTACCTGATGTAATAAACAAAAAATAACTTGAAATGGATCATAGACCTAAATGTAAATCCTGAAACTATAACATTTCTAGAAGAAAAAATAAAACAAAATCTTGTAACCTTGGGTTAGGTAAAGATTCCTGAGGTACAACACCAAAAACATAATACGTGAAAGAAAAGAAAGGATAAAGTGGACTTAATCAAATTTTAAAACATTTGCTCTTCTAAAGACTCTGTTAAGGAAATGAAAAGGCAAATGATGAACTGAGAGAAAATATTTGCAAAATTCATACATGATAAAGACTTGTGAACAGAACATATACACCTCTCAAATCTCAATGTAAGAAAATAAACAACCCAATAAAGCTGGAGGCACAACACTACCTGACTTTAAACTATACTACAAAGCTATAATAACCA